>NC_057804.1:374801739-374852071 GCF_018294505.1 Triticum aestivum | reverse complement strand
GATCAGCTTCAGTTAGCAGCAGTAGCGAAGGAATCACTCCATCGGGTTCAGTTAACAGCCATCGATCGATCGCTCGAGTTCAGTAACGCGTAGACTATAGTGCAATCGCTCGGGTTCAGTTAGAGCCCAACGCCTCGCTCGGGTTCAGTTAGAGCCAATGCCTCGCACACACGCGCGTACCTGTACAAAAGAAACGTGCATCGCTCTCCCACCGTAACCGGCAACTCCCCGAAATTTTCCTCCCCCTCGCTTCTACCTCGGTTTTTCCATCATGGACGGCTCAAAGAATGTCATGCAGCTGCGTCTCCGACCCGCCAAGGACGAAAAGCCCATTTTCTGTCATGATTTTTTGTCATAGAAGTAGGAGCCCACCACATCTATGATGATACCGGGTTTTGTCACAATTATCGTCATAGAAGTGTCATATGTATGACAGAAAAAAAATTCGTTCGGCCCAAAATGTCATGGATGTGTATTTTTTTGTAGTGTGGAGGGGGCTAGGGTTACACAGAGTCGGTTACAGAGATGGAGATCTACATATCCGAATCACCAAGCTTGCCTTCCACGCAAAGGAGAGTCCCACCCGGACACGGGACGAAGTCTTCAATCTTGTATCTTCATAGTCCAACAGTCCGGCTAAAGTATATAGTCCAGCTGTCCGAGAACCCCCTAATTCAGGACTCCCTCAGTAGCCCCTGAACTAGGCTTCAATGATGATGAGTCCAGCACGCAGATTGTCTTCGGCATTGCAAGGCGGGTTCCTTCTCCGACTACTCCATAGAAGATTTCGAACACATGGATCATGTCCGGCTCTGCAAAACAATTTCGACATACCACCGTAGAGAGCACAATAATCCACAAATCTAATCTGCTGACATCTTTTCATAGCGTGACATCATGCCACGTCCTGGTCATTATTCGAACCATTTTTTCCAGCCTGCTATTGCATGTATTGCGAGGCAGTTTTATTGGCACGTCTTGTCTAAGCAGAGATCGTGCCCCCCTTATCACGGGATTCTCATCAATACGAGCGTGGGTGACCCAATCGTGCTGTTAGTATGACTCCTCGGTTTTAGGCAAGTTCCAAACGGCCACGCGGAGGACGCTTGGTATTCACCCTCTTTATAAAGAGGTCCAGACCCGTCCTTTTCTTTCCACGCCCAATCCTTCCCTTCCCCTACCTCGAGTTCCAACACCCAAGGTTTAGGCTAAGTGCTTCGGACCTTCAATCATGTCCGGATCCAACCTTCAAGGCCAGTGGATGGCCTCTTCTGTCATAGAGGACGACGTCAAGAAGCTTAAGGAGGCTAGATATCTGACCGCCAAAATCCCCCATAGTCTACCTGCTCAAGGGCAGGTTATCCCCACTCCCGAACCCAACAAGAGTGTCGTATTTGTTTCCCACTTCCTCCAAGGGCTTGGCTTTAGTCTTGATCCCTTCGTAAGAGGGCTCATGTTCTATTACAGGCTAGATTTCCATGATCTAGCTCCAGATTCCATGCTTCACATCTCATCGTTTATCGTCGTGTGTGAGGCCTTCCTCCGCATTACCCCACACTTCGGCTTGTGGATCAAGACCTTCAATGTGAAGCCGAAGATGATCGACAGGCGACACGCGGAGTGCGGAGCTTCTATAATAAGCAAAGGTGCCGATGCCCTATGGCCAAAGGGTTCCTTCCTGGAGGTGTCCGACTTATGGCAACGAGAGTGGTTTTACATCACAGCGCCCCAAGGTACAAAGCGGGCGGCATCCCTGGCCTTCCGCCCTGGCCCTCCACCCCAGCTGGCATCATGGGTCAACAAAGGGCTGGACTGGGGGCTAGCTAACAACATGCTAACATTGCAAAGTCGCATACGAGATCTCCTCAGGAGGGATGTTAGTCTCGTCAAAGTAATTCAAGTAATGCTAGTTCGTCGGGTCCTGCCATGCCAACTGTCGGTGTCAAAATCGGCGGATCTCGGGTAGGGGGTCCCGATCTGTGCGTCTAAGGCTAATGGTAACAGGAGGCAAGGGACACAAAGTTTTACCCAGGTTCGGTCCCTCTCGATGGAGGTAAAACCCTACTTCCTGCTTGATTGATCTTGATGATATGAGTATTACAAGAGTTGATCTACCACGAGACCGTAGAGGCTAAACCCTAGAAGCTAGCCTATGATGATTATGATTGTCCCTATATGGATCAAACCCTCCGGTTTATATAGACACCAGAGGGGGCTAGGGTTTACACAGAGTCGGTTACAAAGAAGGAAATCTAATATCCGGATCGCCAAGCTTGTCTTCCATGCAAAGGAGAGTCCCATCCGGACACGGGACGAAGTCTTGAGTCTTGTATCTTCACGGTCCAACAGTCCGGCCAAAGTATATAGTCCGGCTGGCTGGATACCCCCTAATCCAGGACTCCCTCGGTAGCCCCTGAACCAGGCTTCAATGATGATGAGTCCGGCATGCAGTTTGTCTTCGGCATTGCAAGGCGGGTTCCATCTCCGAATACTCCAAAGTATCTGTTGTAATGAACAGTGTCCGGCTTCCCATCAATGTTGTACTCCTCGGCTTCTGTGCTTCAATAATGGCCATCTCCACATGTCGAGCGAATACGAGGAGCCGGGGCATTTTTTCATTTGCCACCCCGGCCCTGCACGCAAACCGTCTATTTCAAGGGACGGGGATTCTCAGATCCAAGCCACACCTTCTTCCCCGAGCATCCAACAGAGCGCGCCCAGAAAAAACCATTCCAGCATGGCCGGTCGCCGCAGCTCCTCCTCTCGCTCCCTTAGCTCTAAGCCAGGCGATTGGGAAGAATGTTATGTTCCTCAAAGTCATTTAATAGAGTTGCAGACCCAAGGGTTTCTTTCACCGGCGTTCATGGTCCCCGTCCGAGCCGGACTAGCCACCTATAATGACGGGAGCAAGTGGAGAGATCTCCTAATCCATCCCCAGGGGAGCGAATATGCCTCATCCTACATCTGCTAAGAGGAGTTGGGTTTCCAATCCACCCATTCCTTCACGGGCTCCTGGAGTTCTACGGCCTCCAGTTGCACAACCTCACCCCTACCTCCGTGCTGCATATCACATTATACGTCGCCCTTTGTGAATTATTCCTGGGCTGTGAGGCTCACTTCGGGTTATGGAAGAAGTTGTTCTGCCTCATCCCTTGCAACCAGGGGGAATCCATATGTCAAGTGGGCGGAGCCGAAATATGGCGCGTCGCCGAGACCGAATACCAGTCCGGTACTCCCAAGAAGGCACCTGAAAACTGGCCCTCAGAGTGGTTTTATGTTGATGATGTTCCCCTTCCGGATCTAGTCCGGACGGGCCTCCCTAAGTTCAATAACGGTCCGCCGAAGGCACGCCGAAGTTGGCACCCTCAGGGCCCCCAAGAGGAGGATAGCAGAGAAGTACACTTCCTGATGAGCAGGATAAAGATACTGGCCAAATCAGGGCTAACAATAGTCGAGGTTATAGCAATATGCATAATGCGAGGGGTGCAGCCACTTCAATATCGGGGAAGCCCATGTGGCACTACAATGGGGAAGACGATGCCACCCGCTGTGGTCGTAAAGGTCCGGACTCCGCCACTGCTCTGGACTCCGCCACTACTAATATGAAGAATTTCTTCATATTAAACCGCGGGATGGATTTTCCATGTACAACGCCCCTAGCTGGGTAAGTCGTCACTCCCCCCCCCTCGCTCCATTCACTCTGGCGTCTTTCATCATGATTATTTACTTCGACATCTCTGAGCAGGAACTGAGGAGGGCCGTGGAACATGGAAGGATTCAACAACCCCTCCCCGCAGCCAGAGGACACCGGAAGGGCCTTCGATCCAGGACTTGAAGAAGATCCAGATATTACTGTGGAGCTTGTCAACGGGACATTTTATCAGGCCAGCTGCGGTGGCGCCTTGTTGGCTATTATCGTCGACTATCCCGGACTGCTACCTGCATCGCGTGTAAGCAAAGTTGAAACCTTATCCTCTAAGGAGGACTCCTTTCTGATATCATGCCTTATGGATAAAATGTCGTATTTTTATAGAGACGACCATCGGAACGCGGCGCCGAGCCCCTGGGAGCTCGTCGGCAAAGGGCGTCCGGGTCCGGCAGGCTTAAGAGGAAGGCGGTTAGGGCCGAAACACCGTTACAGAGGTATGGTAAAAACCTGCTCTATGATTATTGTGTTTGAAATGTGACAGCGTCCTTCGTGTTCTGGCAGAAAGAGGAGTCGCCGGACTACATCCGGGAATCCTGCCGATCACGCCTCCACCAGCCGAATTCCAGAACCAGCTTCAAGAGAGGAGCCAATGCGGGTCCGATGCCGAATTGTCCTCCGGCAGAGGATGCGGATATGCTCTCCGCCATGAATTTCGAAGTAGAGAGTGCCATGAATCACCGGCGCCGATGGGCCGTACTTCACAATAGCATCTTTTCCGAAGAGGCATTTAATGCTTTCAATTCAGGAGACGCATACATCCGAGCTGCTCAAGGCGAGCTCGCCCGAGCGACGGACCAGTATGCAAATGATATACGGATAACGAAATTTGATAAGCATGTGTATAGTAGCCCCTGAGACTTGAAACGGTTGGAACAACTGGTTTAAGGATCGTTTTATGCACAGTCCTTGTAGATAAGAATACCCAATTGTCTCAAGAGCTGGAGGAGTGCAAGACCCAGCTGAGGGTTGCGGTTGCCAAGCTAGAGGAATCCCAGAAGGCCTCATCTGGTAACATTTGTCTCAATAGAGAAATTTTAAAGGAATATACCAGTTAGAAATTGGCTTGCTTCATAAGTCTAACCGAAAATTCTTCAGACCATCCCGGGACGAATCTGGGGATCGTAAAAGATAGCGAGTCGCATCTCCAAAGACAGCTGAAGGCTGGCGAGCGTGTGCTTACGCAGGTTAGGCGAGAGAAGAATAATCTCCAAGATGCCAATGTCCAGCTGGGCGTTGAATTATCAGATGTTTGAGCTCAGTTGGCGGACTCCGTCAAGGAGAACAGAAGGCTTCGTCGCGGCATGTATAGTAAGTGCCTAAACGAACTGCAGTACAGTTCGGCGAGGAAGTGTATTGAAAGAGTTCATATCTGTAGGTATGTTTACGGGCCGTCCTGAAGAGAAGATGCCCGCGTCCGCAGGTGATTTACTGCAGGACCTCTCACAGCTGCACGAGCGAGTTCGGCAGGTGATGCAGGGTATTGCCCAGGCCTTGTGGCCATCCACTTCCCTGCCAAGAGGCATGGGGGAGCTCGTGGATATGCTCCAAGGAGCACGGCGGGGCTTCCGATTATGGAAGATGTCAGCCTGCCAACAAGGTGCAAGGGAAGCCTGGGCCATGGTGAAGACGCGCTACACCAAGCTTGACCCGAACCATATGGCCGAAGTCGGACCGGCGGGGCCAAATGGGCAAGAAATTCCCGTGAGTCTGGTGTATGACCAGGTAGCATTAGCCGCAAAATATTCCCAACAGGATTGCAAGCTAGAATGCTAGATAGCCTGTTGGACGGTACGGAGGAAGAATATAGTCAGTCCAAGTGACTATGTAATTCAATGGACATATGAAGTCCCTAGCCGGATTAAAAATCATTTGTCATGGCGGACCTTTTGGCTTCAGCCCCCGGATCCGACAGTCCGGGGTGTATCCGAATACCCGCTCAGTTATGCAGAACCGGGGTATGCGTGGAAACCAGGCATATGGGTCATAAGTGCTTGAACAGACAAGTACCCAACTAGTTATGTTATATTACGTGGGTAGTAAGAAACATCTTCCAGGGAGAATAGTTCCGTTAGGGGTTCCTTTCCCTGGGTTTGTATGCATCGATGTACATGTCCGGACTGCAAATCAGACATGCAGGATACAAAACTTCTGGGGATTCATGTTGTAATAAACGAAAGAAACATCTTTTGTTCACCGACCGAATATTCCCTTAAGAACGCTAGCTTTCGGCTTCACCCAGTCTGAGGTACACATCCGGCTGAACCGGCAGTAACAATCGCAGAGGTGCTCCCCTTATGCCCTAGCCGAATTAACGAGAACGTAGGGCATAAACACAAGGGCCAGGTAACCCAACACGGCCACATCTTAAGTCATATCGATGCATATAATGGTGAAGAAAAGGCACATATGGAAAAAGAACGCATATGTGATAGGCGAGAAGCCATGAAAGTAATTATATTTAGCTTCCGTATAGGAAGCCCCCAGGTATGGTTTACACGCATAGTGCGGCCGGAGTGATCCGAGCATCTGCACTGTATTGAGTACTTTGTGTGAAGAAGGGAAAAAGGGTGAGAAAGGAGAAAAAAGAGGGGGAGGAGCATAATGAAAAGAGCGGGGGTAAGGAGACGAACACTGAGTTCGGCACTAGGCGTAGAATCTCCGGAGTCTGGCCGCGTTCCATGGGTTCGGCTTGAGTCTGTTATGGATGCATTACGTAGGCGGTACGCTCCTCCGGTGAGAATTTTATCAATAATGAAGGGACCCTCCCACTTAGGTTTGAGCTTGTCCTTCTTTTTCTCCGGTAGGCGTAGAACGAGTTCGCCAATATTATAAGTTTTGGCCCGCACTTCTCTGCTTTGATATCGTCGAGCCTGCTGTTGATAGAATGCGGAACGGGCTTTGGCGACGTCGTGCTCCTCCTCCATGGCACCTAAGTTGTCCTGCCGATCTAACTCGGTTTCCTTCTCTTCGTACAGGCGCACACGAGGTGAGTCGTGTATTATGTCGCAGGGTAGTACTGCTTCTGCACCGTATACCATAAAAAATGGTGTGTATCCGGTGGTGCGATTCGGCGTGGTCCGCAACCCCCAGAGTATGGAGTCGAGCTCCTCGACCCGGTGAGTGTCCGATTCTGTCAAGGACCGCACTAGTCTGGGTTTGATGCCACTCATAATGAGACCATTTGCACGTTCGACCTGACCGTTTGTTTGGGGATGGTAGACGGAGGCGTAATCGAGCTTAATGCCCATGTTGCCGCACCATGTTTTTACTTCATCGGCTGTGAAGTTTGAGCCATTATCAGTGATGATGCTGTGGGGGATGTCGTAACGGTGTACAACCCCTGATATGAAGTCTATCACTGGTCCGGATTCGGCCGTTTTAACTGGTTTGGCTTCAATCCATTTGGTGAACTTGTCCACCATGACCAATAAGTATTTTTTTTCTTATGGCTTCCCCTTTAAGGGGTCCGACCATATCCAGCCCCCAGACCGCGAAGGGCCAAGTAATGGGGATTGTTTGGAGAGCGGTAGGGGGCATATGGATCTGATTGGCAAAAAGCTGGCAACCGACGTAGTGCATGACAAGGTCCTGTGCGTCTGCTCGGGCTGTCGGCCAATAAAAACCTGTACGGAAGGCCTTGCTGACAAGTGCCCGAGCCGCCGTGTGGTGCCCACCGAGTCCGGCATGGATTTCAGCCAAGAGCTGCCGCCCTTCCTCTTCGGAGATGCATCTTTGGAGCACTCCAGTCGCACTTTTCTTATAGAGTTCTCCCTCATGGACTTTGTAGGCCTTGGAGCGCCGCACAATACAACATGCTTCATTTTGGTCCTCGGGGAGCTCCTGCCTATTTAGGTAGGCCAAGAAAGGCTCGGTCCAAGAGGCGATTACAGCCATGATTTCGTGGGCTGAAGGTGTTATTTCGGTGGCGGAGCCTCCGATTATGTCAGATGGTTCGGAATCTGGGGTTGTATTCGGATCCGGGCTAGTCTTGCTGGACTCCCCTTCCCATACCACGGATGGTTTGAACAGTTTTTCTAGGAATATGTTAGGTGGGACTGGGTTGCGTTTAGCGCCGATGCGGGCAAGGATATCCACCACTTGATTGTTTTCTCGAGCCACATGGTGGAATTCGAGCCCCTCGAACCGAGCTGACATTTTGAGGACGGCATTATGGTAGGCCGCCATTTTCGGATCCTTGGCATCAAAATCTCCGTTTATTTGTGATATTGCAAGGTTTGAATCCCCGCGCACCTCCAGGCGTTGAATGCCCATAGAGACTGTCATCCAAAGACCATGCAACAGAGCCTCGTATTCGGCTGCGTTGTTGGAATCTGTGTATAATATTTGGAGTACGTATTGGACCGTGTCTCCGATGGGCGAAGTCAGGACTACACCCGCTCCCAATCCAGCCAGCATTTTAGAGCCATCCAAGTGCATGATCCAGTTGGAGTACGCGCCGTACTCTTTAGGGAGTTTGGCTTCTGTCCATTCGGTGAAGTCGGCCAATACTTGCGACTTAATGGCCCGCCGTGGTTTGTATGTTATGTCAAACGGAAGGAGCTCGATGGCCCATTTAGCAATCCATCCCATGGCGTCGCGGTTGTTTATTATGTCGTTGAGTGGTACTTAGGAGGCCACCATAATCGAACACTCTTGAAAGTAGTATCGTAGCTTCCGAGATGCCATGAACACCGTGTACGCTATCTTTTGATAGTGTGGGTATCGGGATTTGCATGGAGTGAGGACAGTGGACACATAATATACCGGCTTTTGGAGCGGGAACTTGTATTTGTCTGCTTCTCGTTCGACGACGAGCACTGCACTGACAACCTGATGTGTCGCAGCTATGTATAGTAGCATAGGTTCGCCAATATTTGGTGCTGTCAGGACTGGATTACTGGCCAATAAGGTCTTTATTTCATCTAGTCCGGCCGCGGCTGCATCCGTCCACATGAAGTGTTCGGTGCGTCGAAGAAGGCGGTAAAGGGGTAGTGCCTTTTCTCCTAATCGGGAAATAAAGCGGCTTAAGGCAGCCACGCATCCAGCTAGTTTCTGGATATGCTTGAGGTCTGTTGTGATAGCCAACTGCGATAGAGCTCGGATTTTTGCCGGATTTGCTTCAATTCCTCTATTAGAAACAATTAAGACAAGCAACTTCCCGGAGGGTACGCCGAAAACACATTTTTCCGGGATTAGCTTGATGTCGTATGTTCGGAGGTTATCGAACGTAAGCCTCAAGTCATCTATTAGGGTTTCGACGTGTCTTGTTTTTATGACCACGTCGTCCACATATGCCTCCACTGTCTTGCCGATTTGCTTCTCCAGGCATGTTTGAATCATGCGTTGATAGGTTGCGCTGGCATTTTTAAGCCCGAAAGGCTTAGTGTTGAAGCGGAAAGGGCCATATGGCGTTATGAAGGCTGTTGCGGCTTGGTCAGACTCTGCCATCTTTATTGGATGGTATCCGGAGTATGCGTCGAGGAAACATAGTGAATTGTGTCCTGCGGTGGCGTCTATGATTTGGTCGATGCGAGGGAGGGGGAAGGGATCCTTGGGGCAAGCCTTCTTGAGGTCTTTGAATTCCACGCATAGGCGCCAGGATTTGTCCTTCTTTGGTACTATTACCAGGTTTGCTAGCCAATCCGGATGCTTGATATCTCTGATGAATCCGGCCTCAAGTAGCTTAGCTAGTTCTTCTCCCATGGCTTGCCTTTTAGGCTCTGAGAAGCGCCTAAGAGTCTGTTTGACTAGCTTGTATCCTTTCAGTATGTTGAGGCTGTGTTCGGCCAGCCTGCGTGGGATGCCCGGCATTTCTGAAGGATGCCAGGCGAAAATGTCCCAATTCTCACATAGGAATTCTCGTAGTGCAACGTCCATTGTGGGGCTCAATTGTGTCCCGATGGAAGCTGTCTTCATGGGGTCCGTTGGATGGACCTGGAATTTGACTATCTCGTCTGCGGGTTTAAATGATGTGGACTTGGGTCGTTTGTCGAGTATCACATCGTCCCTGTCCACTGTGGCGTGCAGCGTTGTTAGTTCTTCAGCCGATAGGGCTTCGGATAATGCTTCCAGGGCTAGTGCTGCAGTTTTATTTTCGGCGCGAAGTGCGACGTCCTAATCACTGGCTAGACTGATGATTCCATTGGGTTCGGGCATTTTAAGCTTCATGTACTCGTAATGGGGTATAGCTTGAAAGCTTGTGAATGCCTCCCGCCCTAAAAGAGCATGGTATCCGCTGCTGAAAGGAGCCACTTGGAATGTGATTTCTTTGGACCTGTAATTCTCCGGGGTGCCGAATACCACATCGAGTATGATTTTTCCCGCCCACCGTGCCTCCCGACTAGGGATGATTCCCCTGAAGGTTGTGCCGCTCTGCTCAATGCGGCTTTTATCAATTTCCATCTTGCTGAGTGTTTCTTCATAGATCAAGTTTGATACACTTCCGTTGTCCATGAGTACTTTATGAGCCGAAAGCCGTCCACGATTGGGTTAAGGACCAAAGCGGCAGGTGCCCAGAGTATCTGGAATTGGGGTTCATCACTGGCACTGAAAGTTATAGCAGTGTCGTTCCATGGATTTATTTTTGCCACATGGCAGATTTCAGCGAGATTCCGATGAGCTCGCTTGCGCCTATTATTTGAGGCAAAAGTCTTGAAGACTGTCAATACCGCATTGTTGTCTTCGGCGGGACGTTGCTGTGCTTTATTTACAAGAAGATCCTCGCCGCTTTTTGCTACCTGCCGGAGTATCCAACATGCTCTAAGGCTATGCATTGGCTTAGTATCAAGCGTGCTATGAATTTTGCATGGCCCATAGAGCCATTCTTCCAATACGGTTCCACGTCTTGGAGTGGACTTTGGCTTCTTGGGAATTGGACCGTGTAACTTAGGAGAGTTTTCCCTTTTAGCTGGGAGGGAGGGTTTCGTGACAGCCGGATTATCCCAAAAGTCTGTTTGGGTTTTCCAGGTACTTTCCATCGCACAGTACTTCTGTACTATGGCTGCTAAGTCGGCAAAGTGTACTATGTCACGGCGACTTATAGCATTGAGGATCCCTTTGCTCGTGCAATTTTTGCAAAAAAGTGAGATTGCGTCCTCCTCGCGACAGTCCTTGAACTTGTTTATCACGAGGAGGAATCTGGCCCAGTAGCGATGTACTGTCTCTTGTGGCTCTTGTCTGATATTGGAGAGATGGCTTAAGTCTGGGTGGGTGGGTGTAGTTGAATCTGGATTCTATTCCGATCTAGAGCCCAGGGGCAGAGGAGCTTCCGGGCTTGACAGCTCGGGCTCCGGGATGTTGCCCGATTTTTTTGGCCCGTTGCCCGATTCTAAGTTCGGGGTCTGGGTCGTGTCCTCCCACGAACGGGTATCCGTCTCAGAGAGCTCGGTGATCCGGACATAGTTCGTCCTCAAAATAGAGGGATAATCCATATGTGGCTCTTCCACTACCTCTATCTTGTGGGTGGCCGGTGGGGATTTAATATCCCTTTGGTCGGGTTTAAACCCAATCCGGTCATAGTCTGTAGCGACTCCCAAAGCGGCGATGTGATCCAAGAGCTCATTAAGGGAGGAGAGCTCCATTGGATCCATCTATTCGGCGAGTTCCGAATTGACGTGGAGGCTATTTGTGATGACCCGAGAGGTCATCGTCGGCACGGCAGTCGATCGGGTGGCCATGACGAAGCCACCTAGTCGGAGAGTTTGGCCTACAGCCAGCGCTCTCCCAGAGGTGATGTTGTCCTTGACAACGAGACGGGCCATCAAGCCTTGCAGCAACGACACAGAGGAACTCTCAATGAAAGCACCAATGTCGGTGTCAAAACCGGCAGATCTCGAGTAGGGGGTCCCGACCTGTGCGTCTAAGGCTAATGGTAACAGGAGGCAAGGGACACAATGTTTTACCCAGGTTTGGGCCCTCTCGATGGAGGTAAAACACTACTTCCTGCTTGATTGATCTTGATGATATGAGTATTACAAGAGTTGATCTACCACGAGATCGTAGAGGCTAAACCCTATAAACTAGCCTATGATGATTATGATTGTCCCTATACGAATCAAACCCTCCGGTTTATATAGACACCGGAGGGGGCTAGGGTTTACACAGAGTCGGTTACAAAGAAGGAAATCTAATATCCGGATCACCAAGCTTGTCTTCCACGCAAAGGAGAGTCCCATCCGGACACGGGACGAAGTCTTGAGTCTTGTATCTTCACGGTCCAACAGTCCGGCCAAAGTATATAGTCCGCCTGGCCGGATACCCCCTAATCCAAGACTCCCTCACCAACGTCGATCTCTCCATATGTGGGAGTTCAACCCGGAAGGACCGCGAACTATTCAACACTTCTTTGGCGTGACACTCGAAGGGGTGTATCAATTGTTCTTCGGATCATGAATAAAGTGTTCGGACACCACCGAGGATGCGGGTCTGAACTGCAACCATCCAGATACCCAAGTAAGTAACTCCACGACCGAACATGTTGTTATTATATTTGTCATTACATGCTGAAAAATTGCCTTCGGCCAGGACTGGATAAGAAAGGCGGAGAGGATTAGGTGTTCAGCCCCTCATCCTGAAGGATCGCCGGATCCTGTACTAACTAGGATGCTGGCTCATGCACCCTATCAAGTGCCATCAGGAGAGGAGGAGGGGAGGAACAGAGAAGCCGAAAGCAGGCTTCATATGTTACTCATCCGAACCAGGGGAATTGGTGCCTCCGCGAAGGAGGATGATCGGGGAGGTGAATCTGAAATCCCCTCCCCCCACGGGAAGAAAACGGCTGCCCCTGAAGATTTGGAAACGGAGGTTTCCAAATGAGGGAAGAAACCCTCACCAGGGGGCCCTGGCCTAGAGGGCGTCCTTGCCGCACAACGCCCGCAAGGGGGCCAGCCCTCAACCGGACCGTAAGTGAACAAAGGCACTTTGGTAGATATATCTTGCTTTTTCTTTGAGAATAATAGCCGAGACGTATGTTTTGCAGTTCGGCTCGTAGCCCTTCTCAACAAAGTTCGTCTTCAGAGGATCTTCTTCCGGAGATGATGGAGAGCGAAATGCCTCCTCATGCTTCCCCGCCTCGTGAGATGGACAACCCTGAGGTGTCGTCGCGGAGGATTTCTCCTGCTCCGCAAAGGCCAGAAGGTAATTCTTTGGCCGCCCAAAGTCCGGGGTTCTTGGCTCCCAAGGAGACCAATAGCAAAAGCCCGGGACTATCCGGTGTACAACCGGACACATTGATGGATCTTTTAGAGCAAGCGGCTATCTCAGAAGCACATCGTACCTTGATGGGTACGGTGGTTGAGAGGATCGCATCCGCAAAAAGTGGTTTGAATGAAGCTTTTACGAGCCTACTAAGAGGCTTTGAGGTACGCACAGTAATATATATATATATATATATATATATATATATATATATTTGACTGTACCACACACGCTAGGTGTGCTCTATATAGGTAGTAGCCCCTGAGACTCTGGTTGCCGCCCAGACGTGGCGAGCAGAGGATCATAGTCTCAGGTAATAACGATGCTGCTTTCATACGCAGGTGGCTGTAGATCCAGCGGTTGAACGAACTGCTGATTTTGCCGAATTGAGGCGGCACCTTGACGTGGCGGATGCGAACATCACGCTTGTGAACAAGCAGCTTGACGAGGCATAGGGTATGTATATTCGGGTGGTCAGCAAATATTAAGAGGAGCATAATGCTAGTATCTATAATATGCTTTGACTGCAGATGGAGCTACCGTCGTGGAGACCCTTCGGGCAGAACTTGCCCGAGCCAAGGAACAAGCCAGGAGAAGCGATGCGGCCGCCCTGAAGGTAGCCGAAGAGTTAAAAGCCGAATAGGTTGCTCATCGCTGGAGCGAAGATAAAATAGCCAACATGGCCCTTGAGCTGCAAAATGCCACCAGCCGCTATGAGCTCCTTGGAAGGGAAAGCCAAGCGGAAGCGGCTGACTTAAAGAAGGCTTTGGAAGCAGCCAAGGAAACGCGCTCTGAAATCAGAGCGATGCGGGAGGAGCTTCGTCAAGCCGGAGATATCATGGCTGGGAAGCCCTTCTTATTGCGGACGAAGTTTGGCGATCCGAAGTATGCCCCTCTTGATCAATTGTGGAGCTCGGCGGACGCATACTTGGATTTAGCAAAAAGTGCTACTGACGCGACTGAGTATTTCAAAGATCAGAAAGATTGTTTTGGTCGCAGTTTAGTAATCCAAGGCGTCCGCTGCTGTTGAATGAGCAAATGGCCGAATGGGCCGAGCTCCATAGGTTCTCCGGGCTTGCGATGAGGTCTGTCGTGGATCATCTTTGGCCGAAGGAACCAAGCCCGGATAGTTATTTTGGTTTAGTGCAACGACTTCTTCGTGATGTGCCGCATATCGACGCTATTAAGAGGTCGGCGTGCATAGAGGGTACGCGGATGGCTCTTGCCCGTGTTAAGACATATTGGGCGGAGATGGAGGCCACCGTTGTTGTAGCCAGGGGTCCGCCCGGGGGTCAGGACTCGCCCGAGCACTATTTTGAAGGAGTCCTGGAAGGTGCCCATTTAATACAGGCGCAGTGCTCAAAGAGTACCATGTTCCAGTGACATGTATCTTGATTGTAAAAACAATGTTATTTTGATTATAAAGGCTATATTTTATACTTTTGCCCGTAAAGTATTGAGTGCCTCATGTGTGGCCATTTATGTATGTATGTATATAACCTGAAAGTTTGCAGTCGTCGGCTTCAGCCCCCACGCATATAATGCGGGGGTGTTCGGTAAAGTGCATACTCACACTTGATCCAACGTCTTGGTCCGTTTAAGGAGGTGATAGCGCAGCGAACGAGGCAATCGGACTATATAGCTTTAACACTTTCACTTAGCCATAGGAGTTTGACGGTGGGGCTACTATATAGCCCCTTGTATGTCCGCGTTCATCCGAATACGAAGCGTACATACATGACCGGAAAACTGGACCTTCGTTAATGCGGAGGAATCATGAATATTCCGCTGAGTCCTCGAGTGGTTGACCAGTCTCTCGCTTTATCAGGACAGTCAGTTTTAGGATTTCCCTACTCAGGTGCTCATCCAGATGAACTGGGGCACAATCGCAGTAGTTCTCCCGGTGCCACCTTAGCCAATAGAGTCGAACGTAAGGTAGCAAAACACGGGAGCCGGGCAAACCCAACTATTGACCAAAGACATGATTCGGAGCTGATGCATATAAGGCCAAACTCGCGACGCCGAACACTCCCGAAGGTATTCGGACTTTTTAGCTTATACTGGGCTCAGTACCGCCCTCGACAATGAGCCCTTAAATTTCCAGGTACATGCATTAATCTGGCGTGACAAAAAAGCTTGCCAATAACGCCAGTATCCCTCTCGATTATTTTGAGTATCCGTAGGGTGTGAAGCAACAAGAGACAATAAAAAAGGTTTACACAGGGTCTTAATCTAAAAAGAAACCTTTGAACGGGGCCCTGCTGCATGTCTACGCCTTTATCTCCATTGTGCAGTATCCTGGAAGGGTGTAGCACGATGATCGTCTGTAAAGAGGTAAAACCCAGGTGAAAAAATCTGGTGTAATCGTGCGAAAAGTTGGTTATTCTTAATGAACCATGAAAATGCAATCTGTTATTGTATTAATAGGGTCGGGCCAAACTACGGGCCTTTTTACATGCAAGCAGCCCCTAGCACCACCTATGGGAGTGTATCCATCGACCCAAGCTCAGGTTTATCTGGGCTGCTACACATAGTGGTGCGCCGGACACGTCTAACCATGCTCGTGGTCCTGACGACCGATCATTTATTCTGGCTGGAGGGGCCGCTTAGTGGTTCGCCTGCCAGAGCCGCCACATATTCTTCCGTATGTAAGGAACACTCTGTATTTCCGCTAATTGTGATGATGCCCCGTGGGCCGGGCATCTTAAGTTTAATATAAGCGTAATGCAGAAATGCATTGAAACAAGCGAAGGCCGTTCTTCCGAGTAGGGCATGGTAGCCGCTCCAGAATGGAGCGATGTCGAAGATTAGTTCTTTGCTTCGAAAGTTGTCGGGCGAACCGAATACAACCTCTAGTATTAGAGAGCCCGTGCAGTGGGCCTCTACGCTTGGTATTACTCCTTTAAAGGTAGTACTGCTTTGGCTGATTCTTGACGGGTCTATCCTCATTTTGCGGACAGTATCTTGATATATCAGATCAAGACTATTGTTGCCGTCCATAAGGACTTGGGTGAGATGCCATGCGTCAATTATTGGGTCGAGCACCAAAGCGGCCGAACCTCCATGACGGATACTAGTCGGATGATCCCTGCGATCGAAAGTGATTGGGCAGGCTGACCATGGGTTGAATTTGGGGGCGACGGGCTCTACAGCATATACGTCTTGAAGTGCGCGTTGGCGCCTCCTCTTTGGTATGTGAGTTGCATAAATCATGTTCACTATTTTGACATCTGGTGCAAATTTTTTCTGCCCCCCAGTGTTCGGCTGGCGTGGTTCATCCTCGTCTTCACTTGGCTGCTCCCTCCCTTTGTGTTCGGCTTTTAGCTTGTCGGCCGGCTTGAAAAGCCAGCATTGTCTGTTGGTGTGATTCGCAGGTTTCTCGGGGGTGCCATGAATCTGGCATAATCTGTCTAGAATTTTGTTTAGGCTAGACGGTCCATCTCTGCTACCTTTAAATGGCTTTTTCCGTTGACCATATCAAGAGCCCCTGAATCCAGCGTTTACCGCCATGTTGTCTGGGATGTCTTCATTGTTTCGATGCTTGTTCTTATTGCGTCGCGGCTTCCCATTGTCGTCCCTGATTTCGGATGTGCCTGGCTCGCTGGTGCCACTGCGGGACAACCAAATGTCCTTGCCCGCGCAAAAGCGGGTCATAAGGCTTGTTAGGGCTGCCATTGTCCTCGGCTTTTCTTGGCCGAGGTGTCTGGCGAGCCATTCGTCCCAGATACTGTGCTTGAAAGCTGTCGGATTTCGGGTTTCGGCAGACCCTCTAGATTCGAACACTGGGGTGCGCACGGAGATTCGGCCCTCTACCTACCTGCACCTCACCGCCTCGCTAGGAACTAAGCAATCAAAGGGACAACACAAGAGACACAGGGTTTATACTAGTTCAGGCCACCATTGTGGTGTAATGCCCTACTCCAGTGTGTGTGTGGTGGATTGCCTCTTGGGCTGATGATGAACAGTACAAGGAAGAAAAGCCTCGCGAGGGTCAGCTCTTGGCTGGCGCGATGAACTGCTAGGGGAGTTCAGTCGCTCTCTGTTTGGATGCTTCTCTCGATGCCTCTACCCTGGGGGTGGTTAGTCCTATTTATAGGGAAAGGCCCTGGGCCTCTTCCCAAATATTGAGCGGGAAGGGCGCCAACAATTGGCCATTTTGAAGGGGAACATCTAGTACACTTATCCTGACTAAAGTTGGTCCTCGCCTGCCAAAGGCTCTGGTGGTGACGCTGGCTTGGGCTCCACGATGACTTCTATCCTGCCGTTCTGCTGGTCTTGGTGTTGTTGCACCGAAATGGATGCCTTTGCTTGATGCTCTCGTCTGCGCTTGCTCCCTTTGCACCAAAGAGGAAAGAAGGACACTGTGCGGGCTGGCGCCCGCCCGGCGCCCTTGGTCGTCATGGCTTGCGTCATGGGCACCTCGTGAGGTACCCTGCCTTGATTTCTCCGCCTCCTCGCGAGCCAGCCTGACGAGGCCGTGCCTGAGGAAGCCTCTTGTCGTCCACCCCACGAGGCTTGGCCCCTCGCGAGGGTCTTGAGCTTGTGTTGATGAAGATGGGCCATGCTGGGCCGCCCCTTAAGCCACGCCGCAGGCCACAGGCAAGCAAGTCTGGGGACCCCGTTCCCAGAACGCCGACAGTAGCCCCCGGGCCCAAGGCGCGCCCGGACTTGGCTGAGCAGAGAGGCGAAGGGGCAAGCACGAAGCGTCGCGGTCCCTAACAGCCTGCGGCCTCGGGCGCCGCGTGGCGGTTGATTGGACGTGGGCGGCTCCGCTCCCCCACGATGCCTCGGTAACTGCACGAACTGGCAAGTCCCTGCATGCAAAAACTGGTCACGATTACCCGCGATCGTGGAAGCCAGCGGTTGGCCTCCCCTGGCTATAAGAACGGAACGGTGTGAGACACTCTAGTTCATCTTCCTCTGCTACTTCTCCTCTCCTTCATCCTCGCCACTGCTCCGCCTTACCGCAATGGCTCCGATACGCCGGTTCTCTGCAAAAGAGAAGGGAAAGGCCCCCCGAGAGGGTCCTGACCCGCTTCCGACAAAGAAGCGGTTGGTCCTCTGCCGCCGCGATGAGGGCGCGCGGCAGGAGGTGTCGAGGCCTTTGGTGCGAGCGGCCGCTGCCAGGGTTTCCGCTACCCTTGAAGATGTCACCCTTGGCCTTGGCCCTACGGCTAAGGCCGAGGCGCGTGTCTTGTCTTCTGCAGCGCTGCCGCGGGTCCTTGCCCACATCTACCTTCGTGATCCCAACGTCGACCTCGACAGCCTGCTGGAGCCAGCGAGCAGCGAGCTTGCCGCTGCCGCTGCTGAGGCCGTGAAGGGTCACGTGGAGGCTCTGTTGTCGAAGTTTCGGGCCTTCAGCACCAAGCCGAAGCGAGGCGCTGCCGGTCCTGTGGCCCCACAAGGCGAACCCGCTCCGCGCAGCTCCGCCGCCAACGAATGACTCTGCTGCGGCTCCTGTTCTGTTTTCTGTTCCTGCAACATGCACCATGCCTCGGGGAGGTGTTTAAACTTGCGTTTGGCGTTGTGATAACAGTTATGGACTGTAATATTTGCTTTTGAATTCCTTGAAATTTGCGCTCTTCCTACTTGCTTATGTTCTATGCCGGCAGGACCCGGCCCCGCACATACCTCAGCCGCCGTTAGCCCCGACCGGAAACCAGGACGGGGCCAAGGAGTGAGGGGCTATGTGACAAGTTAGGCTCCTGAGTCGCGATGCTCAGGAGTCCCCCTTAGCGCACGAACGACCTTCGTACCTTGGCTCCGCTTGGGGAGAGACGCGCGACGAACCAGGCCCGAGGGGCCTGGCTGGGTGGCATACGCCTGGGCGTGACCTAGGCGCAGCCCCCGTGCCTAGCCCCCTCGCGCGGCACTCCCGAGGGGAGGCGTTGCGATGAGGCCAGACACTGAGCTCGGGGCTCCCTGAGGTTGATGCGGCCGGGGCCACCCTCAGTTGTTTATCACCAGCGCGGAGCATAGCGCTTCCGTATGTGTACGGGCATAGCCACTCCTCGGCAGTGTCGTCAGCCAGCACGGAGCATGGTGCTTCCACTGGTGCGTGGGAGGGGGCTCCCCTCCGGGAGGAGCCCCCGGGGCGTGTACAACCCAGCCCTGACACGTGGCCGGCACGGTAGGGCATGAGGAGGTGTATCTGGGCACCCATGAGCCAACGCGGGACTCACGGGGCCCTACCTCAAGGCGGGTTGTGCCTGGCACTGGGCCTTAACTTGTGTTCCTGCAAATTTGGCCAGATGCCGATGCTCTACGTCCTTGGGTCCCAGCCCTCGAGGGAGTCTCAGTCGTTGCTGGTTTGCCAGGGCGCGATGCCGTGGACAAAACCAGAGGGTGAGGGCTGGAGAGCCGGTAGGAGCCCTGAGTCGCGATGCTCAGGTACCCCCCCCCTTTTAACGCGCAAGCTTGGTTAGTTGTCGACGCTCTACGTCCTCCGGTCCCGTCCCTCGAGCTAGTCTCAGCCGTTGCTGGTTTGCCAGGGCGTGATGCCGTGGACAAAGCCAGAGGGTGAGGGCTGGAGAGCCGGTAGGAGCCCTGAGTCACGATGCTCAGGTACCCCCCCCCCTTAACGCGCAAGCTGCCGACATGAAGGAAGAAGGGGTGCCACAGACAGGCACCAAATAACAAGCATGATGGGTCGAATGCATAGCCAGAAGATAAACGCAGCAGGGATACATGCCGCTGGGTCTGACCCGAGCGACTTGGGGATGATGCAGCCCGAGGGGCGCCCCCAACAAGGTAAGCTAAAAACATGAACAAAAGGGATACACGCCGCAGGGATTGACCCACGCGGCCTGGGAATGATGCAGCCCTGGGGGCGCTCCCAGCTGGAAATGAAACTTGGAAGATGTCACCTGATAGTGTCGACGACGAAGGGGTGTTGAGAGCCCCCAGGCCCAGGAGCCTCGGGGGCTCCGGAGGCGCTGGTGGCTCCTCGCGAACCATCTCCATCTCCGCCAGGACCGCGGAACGCCTGGCCTCCTGAGCCTCTAGGATGTCCCTCATGAGGCGCTGGCGCACCACAGCCGCGTTCGGCAAGCCGTAAGGCGTGCAAACGTAGTTGTGGGGTGGGCCTTCGCAGCGCCCCATGCGTGAGGGCCAGAAGCGCTCCTGAGAGGCGGCTCGGTTGAGCCCTGGGATGTCGATGCAGACACGCAGCCTACCATCCTTGCCTGGATGGGGAGCTGCGGCAGGTGAGCGGCGGCTGCCACTCATGACTCTTGACTCCTGCAACTCCTGTGTGACCTGACTGACGAACTCCTGAGGGCTTGGCCCTCCTTGCTTTGCTCCTTCCTGAGGGAAACGTGCTCTGAAACAGGCCTCCAAGTGGTGCCCAAACGCCTCCCTCGCGACCTTAGCAAGGTCGGTGGCCCTCCAAGGGGGAGCCCCCGAGCCCTGCTTGAGGAGGGCGCCGGGCGCGCTTTCCTATGCGACAGAAGGAGGTGTCCCCCGAGCAGGCGCAGACCCTGAGGGGCCTGCCTCCTGAGGGGTCGGGCCTGGCGATGTCTTCTTCTTCTTGGGAGCGGCTTTGGGGAGCCTCCCGCTCCCGCGATCTGGATCTTCAAGTGATGCGGCCTGAAAAGCTCGTTCCAGGGAACACACCGCGTCTCTTTCTTCACAGGGCACCGTGATGACTCCAACGCTTCCTAGCATCTTGAGGACGTTGTAGCCATGATGAGTCACGGCCATGAACTTGGCGAGAGCTGGGTAGCCGAGGATGGCGTTGTACGGCAGGCGGATGTGGGCGACGTCCAAGTCAATGAGCTCGGTGCGGTAGTTGTCGCGCTTCCCGAAGGTAACAGGAGGGCGGACCTGCCCTATCGGGACGGTGGAACCATCGGTGACTCCTGAGAAAGGCTTGGTTGGCTGAAGCTGATTGTATGGCACTTGGAGATTGTTGAACGTCTCGACGGACAGGACATTGAGCCCTGCTCCGCCATCGATGAGGGTCCTGGTGACCTGCACATTGCTGATGATTGGGGAGCAAAGCATCGGGAGGACTCCGGGTGTGGCCGCGCACTTGAGCCGATTCGCTGAGCTGAACGTGATGGCGCACGCCGACCACCTGAGGGGGCGCGTGTCTTCAAGCTTGGGGAGGACTGCATTCACTTCACGGGCGTACTACTTGAAGATGCGTTGAGAGGCTGGGGCCTGAGCTCCGCCCAGGATGAAGGCAATCGTGCGTGGCTCCTGGAAGCCCCCAGCCCCCTCGTCCTGATGATGGTCCTCGTTTCTCCTAGGCTGCGGAGGCAGTGGAGGGAGGCCTGCGTTTCCTTGCAGGCGGTCCTCGCGAGGCTGATCCTCCAGTTTCCCTCGCGAGGCTGATCCTGCCAGCGATCCTCACAAGGTCGGTCGCACCACCCTTGGCGAGGGCCGCGGTCTTCCCAGCATCCTGCGTTCCTTCCTCCCCCTCGGCCGTAGCCACGATCGTTACGGTCGGGGCGCCGGCCGACCCTTCCTTCTCGCACGGCTCGGAGCTCTTGGCATTCGTTGGTGTTGTGGGTGTGGAGGTCATGCTACACACAGTATCGGCTGCCCTTGAAAGACTCGGGCTGATCTCTGCCCTGCTTGGTGTCTGGTTCTGCCGCGAGCACGGCAACCCCCTTGTGCTTCACGTCCTTGCCCTTGGATTTCTTCTCTTCTGGGTCTGCGGCTGGCAGCTCGAGGAGGGAAAGGCGCCCTTCCTCAGCCCTGGCGCACTTGGTTGCGAGGTTGAACAGCTCTAGGGAAGTGCACAGATATTCATGCATCGCCAGCTCCTCCTTCATCTTGACATCACGCACGCCGTCGGAGAAGGCCGAAATGATGGCCTCCTCGGTCACCCTGGGAATCTTGAGTCGTGCGCTGTTGAAGCGCTGGATGTACTTCTGCAGGGTCTCCCCTGGTTGCTGCTTGATGCGGCGCATGTTGCTCACGGCAGGCGGCCGGTCGCGAGTACCTTGGAAGTTGGCGATGAAACGGGTGCGCATCTCGTCCCAGGAGGAGATCGTGCCTGGGGCCAGGTTCAGGAGCGAGGTGCGGGCCCCGTCCTTGAGTGCCATGGGAAATCAGTTCGCCATAACCTTCTCATCCCCGTTGGTGGCTTCGATGCCCAGCTCATAGAGCTGGAGGAACTCCGCAAGGTTGGCCGTGCCGTCGTAGCGAGGGGGCAGGTACAGCTTGAACTTGCAGGGCCACGCGACGCTGCGCAGCTCGGTGGTGAAGGCGCGGCAGCCTGCTGTGGCCACGGGAGGCCTCTGGTGATGAGGATCTTGGTCTTGCGGGGCCCCATGCGCTGCAGCTGGGAGCAGCGCGGGGTCTTGGCGTGCTGGAATGGGAGTGTGGTCGCGACGAACCGGAGCAGGGAGCACTCGGGCAGCTTCTTGGGGGCGAGGAACCTCTTGGCAGCTCCGCTCTTGCTGCGCTGGCGCCGGACGGGGTGGGTTCCGCCCAGGGGCCATGCGCCTAGGGGCCAGAGCGCCTTCTCGAGGGGGAGGCGGCTAAGGCGCCCCTGGAGCTTCATTGCCCGCGCAGGGCAGGGCGCGGTGCAGCGAAAAGGATGGCGCAAGGGGTCCCCCTGCTGTGCGGACGAGCTCGGCAACGCGGTCGAGCCATTCTTAGTAGACGTCGTCGACCGGGCGGTAGCGTAGGAGCTCGTTTGCCGCGATGAGCGCAGCCCGAGCCTCCATGGCCGCGTGGGGTGCGTGGCACGAGGAACCAGCCGGGGCGAGCGAGGGAGTGGCAGTGCGGCCATCTCGCCTCATGGATGGATGCTGGGACAATGCCTGCTGCTCGTTCCCCGCCGGGCCGGTGGCGGCGTTGACGGCGGGCGACGGGGAACAGCGGGGGTGGCCACCGACAGGGGCCGTCAGGGCGACGCGGGAAGCAAGAGCGGCTCGGCGCTCGGCGCGGGCCCGACGAGCGTCTGACATGGACGCGATGGTCGGCGAAGAACAAGGTGGTGGAAGACAAATTCCGGCGCACCCCTACCTGGCGCGCCAAATGTCAGATTTCGGGTTCCGGGAGACCCTCTAGATTCGAACACTGGGGTGCACGCGGAGATTCAGCCCTCTACCTACCTGCACCTCACCGCCTTGCTAGGAACTAAGCAATCAAAGGGACAACACAAGAGACACTGGGTTTATACTGGTTCAGGCCACCATTCTGGTGTAATACCCTACTCCAGTGTGTGTGTGGTGGATTGCCTCTTGGGCTGATGATGAACAGTACAAAGAAGAACAACCTCGCGAGGGTCTGCTCTTGGCTGGAGCGATGAACTCCTAGGGGAGTTCAGTTGCTCTCTCTTTGGATGCTTCTCTCGATGCCTCTACCCTGAGGGTGGCTAGTCCTATTTATAGGCAAAGGCCCTGGGCCTCTTCCCAAATATTGAGCGGGAAGGGCGCCAACAATTGGCCATTTTGAAGGAGAACATCTAGTACACTTATCCTGACTAAAGTTGGTCCTCGCCTGCCAAAGGCTCTGGTGGTGACGCTGGCTTGGGCTCCATGATGACTTCTATCCTGCCATTCTGCTGGTCTTGGTCTTGTTGCACCGAAATGGATGCCTTTGCTTGATGCTCTCGTCTGCACTTGCTCCCTTTGCACCAAAGAGGAAAGAAAGACACTGTGCGGACTGGCGCCTGCCTGGCGCCCTTGGTCGTCATGGCTTGCGTCATGGGCACCTCGCGAGGTACCTTGCCTTGATTTCTCTGCCTCCTCGCGAGCCAGCCTGACGAGGTCGTGCCTGAGGAAGCCTCCTTCGTCCACCCCACGAGGCTTGGCCCCTCGCGAGGGTCTTGATCTCATGTTGATGAAGATGGGCCATGCTGGGCCGCCCCTTGAGCCACGCCGCAGGCCGCAGGTAGGCAAGTGTGGGGACCCCCATTCCCAGAACACTGACAAAAGCTGCTAAGGCTTCGGCATCTGGGCAATCAACAATTTGATTCTTCTTGGTGAGAAATTTGTTCCAAAGCTTATGGGCTGACTCTCTGGGTTGTTGAACTATGTGACTTAAATCGTCTGCGTCCAGAGGTCGGACATAGGTCCCTTGAAAATTAGCCTTGAAAGCATCCTCAAGTTCCTCCCAACTTCCAATTGAGTTTTTGGGGAGGCTTTTCAACCAGTGCCGAGCTAGTCATTTCAACTTGAGGGGCAGGTATTTAATGGCATGGAGATCATCTCCGCGAGCCATGTGGATGTGAAGAATAAAGTCCTCAATCCAGACCGCAAGGTCTATCGTTCCGTCGTATGCCTCTATGTTTATGGGTTTAAATCCCTCTGGAAATTCAATATCCAGCACCTCATCGGTGAAGCACAGGGGGTGTGCGGCACCCCTGTATTTGGATATGTGATAGCATGCTTGCGACGGTTCTAGTGTTCGGTTTTGATTCTGAGCTGGTATTCGATCAGTATGATTGTTTTGGTGGCCGTGATCCTGCGCCGGAGCACGCTTCCTAGATCCATAGATGGACCTGGCCATACCGGCTTTTTTGTCCAGGTGCTCACGTAAATCGTGTGCTGACTTGTGTATGGCGTCATTAGCCGCCTTGTCGCGGCCACGAATGGTTGGTCTGGCGGATCAGCCGTACTATTTTTCGGCAAAATGGGCTTTATAGCCTCGTCGTCAAATTCGGGCAGCAGCTTGCGCTTTGGGTAGCTTTTTGTGTGGCGATCGCCACCGTATTTTTCTTTGGTGTCAAGCACTTTGTTCCATCTGCGGTTGAGCGTATCCTGCGCGGCCTCAAGCCTTTGCTTCTGCTTCTTCAAGCTCCTCGCGGTGGCGATGGCCTTCTATGGAGGTTTTCTTGTTCCAAGTGCCTTTCCAGGATGATGAGTGTATCATCGTCCGGACTATTCTCCTCTCCGGAGATAGGTTTATGAGTTTTATCTCCGCCATCACTATGATCAGACAGTGGCCCCGGACTATGTTCGTCGTCTCTTGGCTCGTCCTGCTCCATCGCTGGGTCCATGGGGTCATCGTTGCCTTTGGAGTCGACCAGGGTGTTATTCTTTCTGTTATCGCTGTTTTTACTGTGGCGGGATTTAGAGCGGCGCCGACGTTGTCGCTTTGGTTGCTTCTCCAGAGGATTATCCTCTGTTGCATCTTTCCGTTCCTCGCCGTTGTTTTCTTTGGGTGTGTCCACCATGTATATATCATATGATGAGCTGGTTGTCCAGCACCCTATGGGCGGTGGTTCCTGTTCTTCTCCGGCATTGTCGTTCATACCGTCGATGTCTTTGAAGTCGAAATCAAGCATGTCGGTTAAGTCGTCGACAGTGGCTATTAAGTTGGTGGTGGGTGGGTGAGGGAGTTCCGGACTAGGGGGTGTCCGGATAGCCGAACTATCATGATCGGCCAGAATCCAAGACTATGAAGATACAAGATCGAAGACTTCGTCCCGTGTCCGGATGGGACTTTCCTTGGCGTGGAAGGCAAGCTTGGCGATACGGATATGTAGATCTCCTACCATTGTAACCGACTCTGTGTAACCCTAGCCCTCTCTGGTGTCTATATAAACCGGATGGCTTTAGTCCATAGGACGAACAACAATCATACCATAGGCTAGCTTCTAGGGTTTAGCCTCCTTGATCTCGTGGTAGATCCACTCTTGTAACACACATCATCAATATTAATCGAGCAGGACGTAGGGTTTTACCTCCATCAAGAGGGCCCGAACCTGGGTAAAACATCGTGTCCCTTGTCTCCTGTTACCATCCGCCTACACTACAGTTCGGGACCCCCTACCCGAGATCCGCCGGTTTTGACACCGACATTGGTGCTTTCATTGAGAGTTCCTCTGTGTCGTCACCGATAGGCTCGATGGCTTCTTCGACCATCATCAACGATGCAGTCCAGGGTGAGACCTTTCTCCCCGGACAGATCTTCGTATTCGACGGCTTCGCACTGCGGGCCAATTCGCTTGGCCAACTGGAGCAGACCGAAAGCTACGCCCCTCGCCGTCAGGTCAGATTTGGAAGTTTGAACTTCACGGCCGACATCCGCAGGGACTTGATCCTCGATGGAGGCCGCACTCGAACCCGCTCCGATCATCAATTCGGAGCCGGCTGCGCAGGTCGAGGATGGATGGCTAGACACCGCCTCGGGGGCTGCAACGTCTACGGCGATAGAGCCGAACACTGACCTTGTCCCTCATGAAGCTCGTGACTCCGAGGTGCCAGACTCCTTGCCGGACTCCGAACCTCCTGCGCCCCCTCCGATCGAATCCGATTGGGCGCCGATCATGGAGTTCACCGCAGCGGACATCTTTCAACGCTCACCTTTAGGCGACATCTTGAGTTCGCTAAAGTATCTCTCATTATCAGGAGAGCCCTGGCCGGACTACGGTCAGGACAGTTGGGATGGGACGACGAAGAAATTCAACGCCCACCCACCACCCAATTAGTAGCCACTATCGACGATCTAACCGACATGCTAGACTATGACTCCGAAGACATCGACGATATGGATGACAATGCCGGAGACGACCAAGAACCAGTGCCTACTGGGCACGGGAAAGCCACCTCAACTCACGACGTATACATGGTGGATACACCAAAAGGAAGCGATAATGAGGAAAAGCGGGATGTGGCGAAGGACAACTCCCCCAACAAACAACCAAAACGGCGACGCAAGCGCCGCCCGAAGTCCGGCCTCGATAAAAACGGCACCCATACAGACCCGGCCCTAGAGCAGGGCGAAGCAGTGGACAACGCACATGCCACCAAGCAGCCAGCCGGACATGATGAACTGGACAAGCAACCCATCCCCGGCGAAGACGATCTCACAACACCAGAGCATACGAACCTTCATAAAAGGCTCGTCGCCACTGCAAGAAGTCTGAAGAAGCAAAAGCCGACGCTCAAAACAGCAGAGGACACACTCAGAATAAGATGGAGCAAAGTACTCAACACCGCAGATAAATATGGCGCTAGTCACCAGACAAAGAGCTACCCGAAGCGCAAGCTGTTGCCCGAATTTGACGAGGAGGACTTAGAGCCCCCGCAGTCAAAAAAGAAAGAAGCCGCCTGGCCGGATAGACGACCAGATGACAGGCCAAGAGCAACAAGGGGCTCCGCACACAAGCCGGCACACGATCAGCATAAAGATCCTCGGAAAAAGTACGGCCCAGTCAGATCTATCTATGGGCCAAAAAAGAAGACTCCAGGAAGCAACATAACCCGCCAAGCATTTGAAGAGAACGACACACCCAAATATAGGGGCGCCGCACACCCACTATGTTTCACCGACGAGGTACTGGATCATGGATTTCCAGCGGGATTCAAACCCGTAAACATAGAGTCATATGACGGAACAACAGACCCCGGAGTATGGATTGAGGATTACATCCTACACATACATAAGGCCAGAGGGGACGATCTCCATGCCATAAAATACCTACCCCTCAAGCTCAAAGGGCCAGCTCGGCATTGGCTTAAAAGCCTCCCAGAAAATACCATTGGAAGTTGGGAAGAGCTTGAGGATGCGTTTCGAGCAAATTTTCAGGGGACTTATGTCCGCCCTCCGGATGCAGACGATTTAAGTCACATAACTCAACAGCCCGGAGAGTCAGCACGCAAATTCTCGAACAGGTTCCTCACTAAAAAGAACCAAATAGTCGACTATCCGGACGCTGAAGCCTTAGCAGCCTTTAAACACAACGTCCGAGACGAATGGCTCGCCAGACACCTCGGCTAGGAAAAACCAAGAACAATGGCCGCACTAACAAGCCTCATAACCCGCTTTTGCGCGGGGGAAGACAGCTGGCTGGCTAGATGTAGCACCAGCGACCCGAGTACATCCAAAGTCAGGGATGGAAATGGGAAATCACGATGCAGAAAAGATCAGCGCCGGAATAAGGAAAATGGCCCGAATAGTACGGCGGTCAACGCCGGATTCAAAAGCTCTCAGCCGAACAACAAAACACTGCCCCTCAAGGACAACAATGACGAGCTATCCAACCTAAACAAGATTCTAGATAGACTATGCCAAATACATGGTACCTCCGGGAAGCCTACAAACCATACCCACAGAGATTGTTGGGTCTTCAAACTGTCCGGCCGACTTAACGCCGAACACAAGGGGCTCGACACACGAAGTGAAAGTGACGAAACCCAAAAGCAGCACTCCAGAAAACAGAGGACTTTCCCACTAGAAGTCAAAATAGTGAACTCACTTCATGTGATAACACGAAAAGACAGCGCGGCACCTGCAATACCAGGACATCGCCTGCAGAATGGGGATAGAGCCTACCAAAATTCGCCATAGCAGCACTTCCTTCAAAGGAGTGACGCCAGGCCTTTAAGCCAATTATACAGGCTCTATACCACTAGAGGTTGTGTTCGGTTCATCCAACAACCTCCGTCGCGAAAATCTCACTCTCCATCGCCCCATTCAACAGTAGCCCTTAAGCACTACTGGGGCGCGGAGCTTTCGCCAGCCCTAATGCAATACCACATTACGTGTTTCTTACGCTTAAAAATGCCCGGTCAACATGGCATAATCTCATTAAAAAGTAACTCCGAGTGTTCCTCGACCACGGAGAACGTGAGACTGCCTCGACAACCACACACTAATCAGACCTTGCAGGTCAAAGCCCATAAAAATAGGTCATTCAGACCTCGGACATGGTTAAGTGAGTCCGGCGTAACTAAACAAGGGGCTTCCCAGCCGCATATCCCCTTTATAAGGGGCCGCGTATCTAAATGATGGGAGCCAATAAAGCTCAACTTTCTTCATTCTATTCTATTTTAATACAACTTCTGCACGATATTTCTTGGAAACTAAGTCCTTCTCTTTTACAGATGAAGCACGTGCTACACCCGTCCAGGATACAGCATAACGGAGACACAGGCACAGACGTGCAGCAGGGACCCATTACAAGGATTCTTTTTAGATTAAGACCCTACGTAAACCTTTCTTAATGTCTCTTGTTGATACACATCCCCCGGTTTCCCACCATAGCCGAGGAGGAGGCTGGCGTTTTGGCATCGGCCGCGTCAGAAGTTCCCGCCTGTACCTGGACACTAGGGGCTTAGGGCATTGTTCTGCCCGGTATCATAAAGACCGAACACCTCAGGGAGTGTTCGGCGTCTCGAGTTAGGCCTTATATGCATTAGCTCCGAATCATGTCTTTGGTCAAATGTTGGGTTTGCCCGGCTCCTGTGTTTTGCTGCCTTACGTTCCGCATCATCGGCTAACGCAGCACCAGGAGAACTACTGCGATTGTGCCCCGGTTCAGCCGGGCGAGCACCTCAGTAGAGAAAGCCGAAAACTAACTATCATGATATAGTGAGAGACTGGTCAACCACTTGATCGACCATTGGAATGTTTAGAATTCCTCCGCTTTGACGAAGGACCGCTGCCCGGTCAGGCACATACACGCCCCGAGTTCGGAGAAGAGCGGTGCCACCAGGGGCTATATAGTAGCCCCACATTCGAGCTCCTATGGCTAAGTGAAAGTGATAAAGCATTATAGTCCGATTGCCTAGTTTGCTATGCTATCACCTCCTTAAAAGGACCAAGACATTGGATTAAGTGTGAAAAAGCGCTTTTCTTTTTTTGCAAACACCCCCGCACCATGTGCGTGGGGGCTGAAGCCAAAGACTGCCATCTTTCAGATTATACATACATATACGGCCGCACAGGAGATAGTTCAATACTTGAACACACAAGTATAAAAAGCTATTGCATTATAAACATGATCTCAGAAATCATACATGTCATTCAAACATAACATCTTTCGAGCACTGCGACTCTATTAAACGAGCGCCCTGCAGGACTTCCTCAAAATAGTGCTCGATGGGGAATCGGCTTTTTTCCGAACCCCGGGATGCAACAGCGCTGGCATCCATCTCCGCCCAGTATGTCTTACCACGGGCGAGAGCCATCCGTGCACCTTCTATGCATGCCGACCGCTTCATCGCCCCAATACGCGGCACCGCCCCAAGGATTTGTTGTAACAAGCCAAAATAACTCTTCGGCTTGGGCCTTTCCGGCCACAGATGAGCGACCACATCCGTCATGGCAAGTCCGGACAATCTATTCAGCTCAGCCCACTCAACCAGCCGATCACTCAACGGAAGTGGACACTCCGGACTATGGAATTGAGACCAGAAAAGCTCTTCCATTTCGTGATCCTTCTGGCTTCGAAAGTGCACAACTGCGTCCGCCGCACTCGCTGCCAAGTCCAGATAAGGATCCTCCGCACCGTACAATCGGCCCAGCTGAGCATACTTCGGATCCGTGAACTTCCTATGCAGCATAAAGGGCTTTCCAGCCACAATGTCTCCGACCTGACACAGTTCCTCCTTCATAGCCCGCATCACCCTACGGGCATCCTTGGCTTCGGCGTCGGCCTTCTTCAGGTCCTCTTGCTCCGCTCGGTGTTCTCTTTCAAGAACCTCCTGGCGGTCGGTAGCAACCTTTAATTTCGTGGCCATTCCGGCCATCTCCTCCCTGCTTCGGCAGTGAGCAGCCTTCTCGGCTTCTAGCTCTTCCGCTGCCTTCGAGGCAGCCGCCTCGCTTTTTCTGGCTTGCTCCTTGGCCCGAGCAAGTTCTGCTCGAGGGCCTTCCACAGCAGCAGCACCATCTGCATCAAGCATACAAATTGTAAGGAATGGGCGTCAGCTTCCTTACTAGGCGACCACAGAGCAACCACATACCTTGTGACTCATCAAGTCGTTTATTGACCAGCAAGATGTCCGCATCCGCAACGTCGAGTTGCCTCTTCAGCTCGGCAAATCCATCAGCCCGGCTGGCCACCGAACGCTCCGCCACCTGCATAGGAAAGGCGACAATCTATAACTGAGATTATGATCCTCGGCATGCTGTCGCTTTCAACAGCACACCAAGTCTCAGGGGCTACTATATATACAGGGCGCACTTCATGTGCAAAACTGTCAAAAGGTATGTCATTTTTTGCGTACCTCAAACCCCGTCAGCAAACTTCCGACGGCCTCATACAACCCGCTTTCGGCAGACGAGATCCTCTCAATCACCCTACCTACTAATGTGCGGTGATCTTCCGAGATAGACGCCCTCTTGAGCAAATCCTGCAGCTCCACCGACCGTACTCCAATGGGTGCCGAACTCTCCGGCCCCGCCGGACTTGGGGAGACCCTCCGTGAAGACACCTCAGGGTCGCCCGCCCCGCACGACGGGGCGGCAGATGGAGGCGTTTCGCTCTCCATCATCTCTGGACGAAGGTCTCCCGACGATGAGCTGTGCTGAGATGGGCTGAGATCCAAACTACAAGGTGAAAACTTCGGTTACCCTTAGAAATTAAGCAGGGATGTCCACTATTACAAAATCCCCCCATTTTTACTTACGGCTCGTTAGAGGGCTGATTCCTCCGAGGAGACAGTACGGTCGGGGCTCTTCCCGGCACAGGACCTTCCGGTACAGATTTCTTTCCCCGCTTTGAGGCCTTGGCCTCCAGGTCTTCGGAAGCAGTCCTCTTCTCCCCCTGGAAGGAGGGACTCTCGATTCCTCCCATACTGAAAACCTCCGTGGCTGAGGTGGTAGTTCCCCTGTGCCCTTCTTCGCCCTCCTCCAAAGGTGCAACCTCCAACATTTTGATTAACACAGGATCCTGCATGGTCTCAGGGAGGGGGGCCGGACACCGTATCAGTTTTGCTTGAGCTATCCACTCCTGTCCAAGGGATAGCTGGTTAAAAGGCAAACCCACAGTAAATGAATGGACGATGTGTCCGGACACAGGGCTACTTACTTGAGTATCCGGGCGATTGCAACTTAGGCCAGCATCCTCGGTCAATTCCGGACGCATCTCTTGCGATCCGAAGAACAGTTTGTACATCTCCGCGGGTGTCAAACACATGAAGTGTTGAAGAGCTCGTGGCCCCTCCGGATTAAATTCCCACAGGCGGAGGGGGCAACGTTTGCAAGGCAGTAGGCGCCGGATCAACATAACCTGTACCACTACGGCCAGATTGATCTCCCTTTCTTGGAGGCCTTGAATCCGGTCCTGCAACAGGGGAACGTCTTTGGACGGCCCCCAGTCACGCCCCTTGTTGACCCATGACGTCAGCCGCTATGGAGGGCCCGAGCGGAAGACGGGCGGCGGCCTCTGCCTGCTGCCCCTGGGAGCGGTGATATAGAACCACTCCTGTTGCCACAAGCCGAGCTCCACCTGAAAAGAGCCCTCGGGCCATGGAGCATCGGCCCTCTTACTTATAATCGCCCCGCCGCACTCTGCCTGACGCCCCTCAATCATCTTCGGCTCCACATTGAAGGTTTTGAGCCACAAGCCGAAGTGAGGGGTAGTGCGGAGGAAGGCTTCGCAGACGACAATGAATGACGAGATGTGGAGGATGGACTCCGGAGCCAAGTCATGGAATTCCAGCCCATAGTAAAACATGAGCCCCCTCACGAAGGGATCCGTCGGGAAGCCTAAACCCCAACGGAGGTGAGACACGAACACGACGCTCTCGCCAAGCTCGGGAGTAGGAATAACTTGCCCTCGGGCAGGCAGCCTATGCGAAATCTCGTAGGTTAAGTACATGGCGTCTCTCAGCTTTAGCACATCCTCTTCCGTGATGGAGGAGGGCATCCACCGGCCTCGTAGGTCGGGGCCGGACATTGTCGAAGATCGAAGGTACCCGAATCTGGAGCCCTGGGTGTTGGAACTCGGGGCGAGGGGCGGATTCGATAGAGGATTGAAGGAAAAGAACGGGCCTTGGTCTCATTATAAAGAGGAAGAATACCAAGAGTCGTCCCCGTGACCGTTTGGAACCCGCCTTCGATGGAGGGGGCGTGGCAACGGGCGCGGTTGGGTTACCCACGTCCATATTGATGGGAATCCCGGAATAAGGGGAACACGATCTCTGCTTCGACAAGACGTGCCAAGGAAACCGCCTCGCTAAATGCGCTGAGGTGATACAATAAAAACAATTCGAGTAAAGGCTTGGTAGTGGTGTGATGTCACGCCACAAAATACGTCAGCAGATTGAACTTGTGTAATATTATTCTCTCTACGGTGGTACGTGGAATTTAACTTTGCAGAGCCGGACACTATCCTAGCGTTCACAATCTTCTATAAATTATTCGGAGGAAGAACCCACCTCGCAATGCCGAAGACAACATGCACGTCAGACTCGTCGTCATTGAAGCCTGGTTCAGGGGCTACTAAGGGAGTTCCAGACTAGGGGGTGTCCGGATAGCCGAACTGTCATGATCGGCCGGACTCCAAGACTATGAAGATACAAGATCGAAGACTTCGTCCCGTGTCCGGATGGGACTTTCCTCGGCGTGGAAGGCAAGCTTGGCGATACGGATATGTAGATCTCCTACCATTGTAACCGACTCTGTGTAACCCTAGCCCTCTCCGGTGTCTATATAAACTGGATGGCTTTAGTCCATAGGACGAACAACAATCATACCATAGGCTAGCTTCTAGGGTTTAGCCTCCTTGATCTCGTGGTAGATCCACTCTTGTAACACACATCATCAATATTAATCGAGCAGGACGTAGGGTTTTACCTCCATTAAGAGGGCCCGAACCTGGGTAAAACATCGTGTCCCTTGTCTCCTGTTACCATCCGCCTAGACGCACAGTTCGAGACCCCCTACCCGAGATCCGCCGGTTTTGACACCGACAGTGGGGGACAAATTTCTTCGTCATCCGCTTCCCACTCAAGCTGGACATAGTTCGGCCAAGAGTCTCTTGACAGGGAGAGAGATTTTTAATGAATTTAGCACGTCGCTGAAGAGCGAGTGCTGAAAGATATCCGCGGAGGTGAACTCTATGATCGGTGCCCAATCATATTCGATAGGCAGGATGCACGCGGTTCAGAGCCTATGGACAGAGACGAGTCCGAGGGTCCAATGACACAGACCTCATTGGAGGCGAAGTTTGTGTTTGGCTCTAACGGCGCTGAGTGTGCGGCCTCCGTGGCGGGGTCCATCCACCCTTCCTCCGATGGCATGATCTGCTCCGGATTAGGAGCCGGGGCAGCCGCAGGTGTGATCTCCCGAACACCGTCCGATGGCAGATCTAGGTCATGCTCCTTGTGACTGTTCGGCGCACCTGTCATGGTCTCGAATCCGTCGAAGATCAAGTCTCCGCGGATGTCGGCGGTGTAGTTCAGGCTTCCAAACCTAACCTGATGGTCAGGGGCGTAGCTATCCATCTTCTCCAGATGGCCAAGCAAGTTGGCCCGTAGTGTGAAGCCGACGAATATGAAGATCTGTCCGGGGAGGAAAACCTCACCCTAGATTGCATCGTTGTAGATGATTGAAGGATCCATCAAGCCTTATCATGATGACACAGTGGAACTCTCAATGAAAGCACCAATGTCAATGTCAAAACCAGAGGATCTCGGGTAGGGGGTCTCGAACTGTGCGTCTAAGGCTAATGGTAACAGGAGGCGGGGGACACAATGTTTACCTAGGTTCGGGCCCTCTCGATGGAGGTAATACCCTACTTCCTGCTTGATTGATCTTGATGATATGAGTATTACAAGAGTTGATCTACCACGAGACCGTAGAGGCTAAACCCTAGAAGCTAGCCTATGGTTATGATTCTTGTTCTTGTCCTACGGACTAAACCCTCCGGTTTATATAGACACCGGAGGGGGCTAGGGTTACACAGAGTTGGTTACAGAGAAGGAGATCTACATATCCGAATTGCCAAGCTTGCCTTCCATGCAAAGGAGAGTCCCACCCAGACACGGGACGAAGTCTTCAATCTTGTATCTTCATAGTCCAACAGTCCGACCAAAGTATATAGTCTGGCTGTCCGAGGACCCCCTAATCCAGGACTCCCTCAACTACCCTAGAAGCAAAGACATTCAAAGCATAGCAGGAAGTGTCAACTTGTCCGAATATCGGGTTCCGGCAAAACCCTTGAGGTTCGAACACTAGGGTGCGCACGAAGATTTCCCCCTACCAAATCTCGCTCTCAGCCTCGCCGTGATCTCTAGCTTAGCATGATGAACTCACAACACAAGAGACACAAGATTTATACAGGTTTTGGCCACCGTTGTGGTGTAATACCCTGCTCCTATGTGTGGTGGTGGATTGCCTCTTGGGCTGATGATGAACAGTACAAGGGAAGAGCTGCCTCATGAGGAGAGGTGTTCTTGAGCTGGTGTGGTGTTCTACTTGGGAAGGATTCGATCCCCTTCTACTGTGGTGGCCAGCCCTATTTATAGAGGCCCTGGTCCTCTTCCCAAATATCTAGTGGGAATGGATCCAACAACTACCATTTTGAAAGGGGACAGCTAGTACAAGCTATCCTGACTAAAGGTGGTCTTCGCCTGCCAAAGGCGCTGGTGATGGTGCCATCTTGGGCTCCACGATGACCTCCATCCTGCCGTCTTGCTGGTCTTGGTCTTGTTGCACCGATATGGAAACCTTTGCCTGATGCCTCGGTACTCCGTGCCTGCGCTTGCCCCCTTAGCACCATAGAGGAAACGAGGACATTGTGCGAGTTGGCGCCCGCCTGGCCTTGGTCGTCATGGCTTGTGTCATGGGAACCTCGCGAGGTGCCCCTTGCCTTGATCTCTCCGCCTCCTCGCGATCCCGCCTGGTGAGGCCGCTCCTGAGGAGGCCTTGCATCGTCCGCCCCGCGAGGCTTTGACCCTCGCGAGGGTCTTGAGTGTTGGTTTATGAAGACGGGCCGTACTAGGCCACTGGTGGAGCCACGCCACGGGCCGCAGGCAGGCAAGTCTGGGGACCCCCATTCCAAGAATGCCGACACATATGAAGCCACTGAGTGCAATCCAGTCGACCAGTCACCTCACTCAGATACCCCCACTACACTCGACCTGGATGGAGTCATTCGACCATACAGGAATCCACTCAGAGTACAAAAGACCTAGAGTCACTCGGGATGACAATGGTCAGGCATTCACTCAGTAGTCTTAAAGATCATTGAATTGACTTTATAGCTGGTGTTACCTGTAATGCCCTTTCTTAATGTACATTGAACCCCTATAACGGAGGTGGGCTCGAGTCCTGGCACACTCTATATAAGCCACTCCCCTCCTCTGGGACAAGGATCCGCACCCCTTGTAACACACAATCATATTCCAGTCGACCACCTCAGGGCACCGAGACGTAGGGCTTTTACCTCCTCTGAGAGGGGCCCGAACTCGTAAACTTGTGTGTACAACCTCGAAGTAGCTAGGGACTCGCCTCCTCATATGTACCCCCCATTCTTACTGTCAGACTTAGTACCACGACAGTTGGCGCCCACCATGGGGCAAAGCGTCTTAGCGACTTCCGGCGAGGTTGCATTTTCTCCGATCTTCATCAACATGGTTTCCGGCGGCGGTTTGGTCATGGGCCCCGAGTTCTGACTCGACGCTCTCACATTCGTCGCCGACGACTCCGCCTAGATCCAGGAAGCCCCCCTCAATGTTGAGTCACTCCTGATTCGTGGATCGTTGCACTTTCGCACGAGCGCCTGCGGTGTCCTTCTTCGGCAGCCGTCGACCCCTAATCAGTCGGTCCTCGCGTCGCCTACTCACTCCGCTGGACGCCGCCGCAAGCGATCTGGTCGGTCGTGGCTCCAGCGGTGGGTGAAGCATGCGGTGGCTCGTCAAACGGCCACCCCCCAAGTCGCGGTAATCGAGCCCGATGAATTTCACTGTGGACCAGTCGACTGACTTTGCAGACACGTATTCCGAGCGTGGGAGTTGTGACCCCGCGGCAGAAGTTCTTATGGTCGACTCCCGTTGCAGCCCACCTGGTTACCGCCACAGCAGCGGCAACCGTGGAGGCGATGGCCCGTCATTCGGCCATGAGGAGTACCAGCCCCAACCTCTCAACTCGCAGCAGAGGGAGGAGCTACACCGCCGCAACGTGGAGGTCCTCCAGACCCCCATCATAGGGGAAACCATCGAGGCTCGGGACTTGGAGGCAGTGCGTCTGGCCACGTTGGCTGAGCGCACTCGTTTGGAGAACCTCCAACATTCTCTCGACAAGTGTGCCCGTCGACTGATCCCCAAATCCAGTCGACATCCATGACAGTTGTTTCCGCCTGAACCTCAGGTATTCCGCACTCTGATCCAGAATCTTGCAGCCGCTGCACGCATCGTAGAGTCTATTCAGCCGTCCAGTTCAGAGGCTGGAAGGGGTTTGGAATAGATCAGAATGCTGCTCCGAGCAGCAGGAGAGTTGAACTCCGTCGTTTCTCAGTCACGGAACAGGATCCACAGCGGGTCGGTAAGGGCAGATATTGTTTAGTCGGCACACAGTCCTGGGTCGCCTTTGCAATGTGAAGATCGTGATCACCATCGAGATCGGTACCTGGGAAGAGCTCATGGAGAGTTCGGCCGAGAGTACGCCCATGACAACCGCCACCGAGTGCCTTCGCCTCTTCTGAGAGACGGGTCGTACGCTCTCCGGTGGTATGACGACAGGCGCCCGTATGGTAATGACCGCAGAGTTCCAGTCGACCCAAGAGAGCCTGGCTTCAATGCAAGGTCAACCCTTGTTCAGGGTTTGGTCGACCGGAATAGAGAATACAGAGAAGGCTGGATAGAGACAGGCCCAGTGAAAGCAGGGTCCATGTTTCTGGCCCTGGGTGTTTCAAAAGAGCCATCAGAGCTGCTGAGATCCCTCACAACTTCAGATTTGCGACTGGCGTCAGTAAGTTTACAGGAGAGTCGAAGCCCGACACTTGGCTTGAAGACTACCGAGTGGCTGTGCACATCGGTGGTGGCAGCGATGAGGTGGCCATGAAGCACCTCCCTCTGATGCTTGAAGGTTCTTCTAGAGCTTGGCTGAATCAGTTGTCGCCTGGAAACATTTTTAGTTGGGACGAGTTGGCCCGAGTGTTTACCAAAACATTCGAGGGCACCTGCAAGAGACCTGTTGGTTTGTCAGAGTTGCAGCATTGCATGCAGAAGCAGAATGAAACTTTGAGAGATTATATCCAGAGATGGATCACTCTACATCACACAGTGGAGAATGTATAGGCTCACCAAGCAATCTGTGCCTTTAAGGAAGGCGTTCACTACAAAGAGCTCAACCTGAAATTCAGTCGGACCAGAGACATGTCTTTGGCTCGGATGATGGAGATTGCCACCAAGTACGCTAACAGCAAAGAAGAGGACCGACTCTAGAGCGGCAAGAATAGACCAGTTGCCCAGGACACCGGAGGAGGAAATTCCAGTCGGAAGCAGAAGCGAAAGGCTGAGGCAGCAGGCCCTGTCGAGGCGGCAGTTCTGAACCAGGGAAAGTTCAAGGGGAAGCCTAAAGGGTCGTGAATCCCTAAAAAAGTGAAGGATCAAGTAGGAAATGATGTGATGGATTTTCCATGTCATATACACACCAAAAATGATGAAGAGGGGAATCTGATTCTCCCCAAGCATACCACTCGACAGTGTCGACTCCTGATCCAGAGCTTCAGAGAAAGCCAACCCAATGAAAAGGACAAGGAGTCTAATAAGGAGGAAGACAAAGAGGATGATGGTGGTTACCCCAATGTTAATGCCACCTTGGTGATTTTTGCTGATCTCGAGAGCAAAAATCGACTGAAAGTAATTAACAGAGAGGTGAACATGGTTGCTCCGGCAACACCAAGATATTTGATGTGGTCAAAAACCCCTATTACATTCGACCAGTCTGACCACTCGCCGCACGTTGCTACCCCTGGGCGGCAAGCGTTGGTGCTCGACCCAGTCGTTGGGGCACCAACTGACCAAGGTTTTTATGGATGGTGGCAGTGGTCTGAATATATTGTACGCTGAGGCCCTCTGGGGGATGGGCATTTCGATGTCCAAACTCAGTGAGAGCAACATGAGATTCCATGGCATCATTCCGAGAAAGAAAGCCGATTCTCTCGGTCAGATCATTCTTGATGTGGTTTTCGGTGATTCTATGAATTACCGCAAGGAGAAATTGATGTTTGAGGTAGTGGATTTTGAAAGTGCCTATCATGCCATTCTAGGCAGACCTGCTTATGCTAGTTTCATGGCTCGACCGTGCTATGTGTACCTCAAGTTGAAGATGCCTGGTGTCGGTGTCAAAACCGGCAGATCTCGGGTAGGGGGTCCCGATCTGTGCGTCAAGGCTGGTGGTAACAAGAAGCAAGGGACACAGATGTTTACCCAGGTTAGGGCCCTCTCGATGGAGGTAAAACCCTACTTCCTGCTTGATTAATATTGATGATATGGGTAGTAAGAGAGTAGATCTACCACGAGATCATAGAGGCTAAACCCTAAGAGCTAGCCTATGATGGTATGATTGTAATTGTGATCGGCCTTCTAAGGACCAACCTCTCCGGTTTATATAGACACCGGAGAGGGCTAGGGTTTACATGGAGCCGGTTACAAGAAAGGAAATATAATATCCGGATTGCCAAGCTTGCCTTCCATGCAAAGGAGAGTCCCATCCGGACATGGGCCGAAGTCTTGAGTCTTGTATCTTCATGCTTCAATAGTCCGGGCATTGTACACAGTCCGGTTGTCCGGATACCCCCTAATCCAGGACTCCCTCAGTAGCCCCTGAACCAGGCTTCAATGACGATGAGTCCGGCGCGCAGTATTGTCTTCGGCATTGCAAGGCGGGTTCCTTCTCTGAATACTCCAAAGTAATTATCGAACACTTGAATCGTGTCCGGATCCACAAAATGATCTTCATATGCCACCGTAGAGAGAATGATATTTCACAAATGCAATCTGTTGACAATTTTTCCTGGTGACGTGACATGTTATTACGATCGGAGCATCATTCGAACCGTTTTCCCACAACTAGCTACAGCGCATATTACGAGGCAGTTTCTTTGACACGTCTTGTCAAAGCAGAGATCATGTCCCCATATTATGGGATTCTCATCAATACGGGTATGGGTAATCTAACCGCGTTGCTAATCGCGGCGAGTGGGAGGCAGACGGGTTCCACCAGGCAAGTGGGGAGGCGCAAAAAGCATTTACCGTCTCTATAAAGAGGTCAGGTTTCCTTCTCCTTTACCCACGCCTTCTCCTCCCGCTAGCTCATTCCCCTTTGTTCGAGCCCTAACGCCCAAGCACTCTTCTTCTCCATCGAAGAGAGGTTTTCCAAAAGATGTCCGGATCTAGAGCAGGAGGCAGATGGATGGCCTCGACCGTCAAGGAGAAGGACATCAAGAAGCTTCGGGGAGTCGGATATCTGGCCCAGAAGATCGGCCACCGTATTCCACCGGCGGGACAGGTCGTCCCCACTCCGGAATCTCACGAGAGAGTCGTGTTCCTTCCCCATTTCATCTGTGGGCTCGGGTTTCCCCTTCACCCGTTCGTTCGGGGAGTCATGTATTACTACGGGATCGATTTTTATGATCTTTCCCCAACTCCTTCCTCAATATCTCGACGTTCATCGTCGTGTGCGAGGCTTTTCTCCGGACCCCACCTCACTTCGGCCTATGGCTGAAGATCTTCAATGTGAAGGCCAAGGTGGTAAGTGGCGAACACGCCGAGTGCGTGGGCGCCATGGTAAGCAAGATGCCCAATGCTGTTTGGTCGAAAGGCGCTTTCAACGACTCCGTCAAGGAGTGGCAGCAGCAGTGGTTCTATATCATCGAACCACTTGGCAAAAAGTGGGCGGGAGCCCCAGAGTTCAGATCCGGAGCTCCGCTGCGGCTCACATCCTGGCCCAAGAAGGGCCCGAACTGGTCCTCGTCCGATGAGCTGTCACTGCTGCAGACGCGCCTTCAGGGTGTGGTCGATAGGGACGTCAAACTCGTCGGTGTAGTCCAGGTGATGCTAGTTCGCCTGGTTCTCCCCTGTCAGCGTCGGGCTTGTACTTTGTGGGAGTTCGACCCAGCCGAGCACCAAACCCTTCAGAGCTTTATGATTCCTCCCACAAGGATATCTGGAAGGTGCTCTTCAAGTCCGGCAAATCGTGGCCGGGCCCCGCCGAGGACCGTGGGTATCAATTATCCCATTCTCCAAGCTCGGTAAGTCACAACCATGCTCTGTCTATTCATGCTTCAGCTGGCGTGTCATGAGGGAGACATCCTGACCTGGTTTCATCGCGAACTCAGGGATGGGTAAAGAAAGTGGAGCGGATACATTGTCTGGCCTCGTTGCCGGAGGAACCGGCCGGACCCCTTCTGTCGAAGATGCTGGTCCCGCACATTACGAGGCGCCAAAGAAGGAGGCCTCCAAGAAGGTCAAGAAGACCCGGAGTGGCCTCCGTCGCCGCGAGGCTTCGGATGCAAAATCCGGAGACTCAAGTGATGCTCCTTCTTCGGAGGAGGAAGCAGAGGAAGACGAGCCTCACTCTGGGGGTGGGAGGAAGCGTGCAGCTTCCCCATGCCTGGAGGACGAATCGCCCAAGAGGGGGAAAGGTTCCCTCCCAGAGATATCCACCACGGCTGCCGACAGCATCTCGGAGTGGGATCCCAGGGCCCAGCCCCTGAGGAAGTCGTAAGTATACAGAATCCGAACTCACGTACGCGTCTGGGATTGTTTTCGGGTTTATCGGCCTTAACTGTTGCCGCATTTTGCATAGCCCGGCAAGGTCTCGCGCCGGACAGTCCTCGTCGGAGGATTCACTGGGCTCGGACGCCTTGGCGACCGAGACACCTCTGCGGGCCCCTTCCCCAAAGTCCAGGTGCGACACCAAGGTGTCGTCCCGACAGGACCCGGACCAGGGGGACATATCCCCGTTGCCAGACACATGGGGGCGGATAAGGCCCCTGGGACCTCTAAGGTTCCAGAGTTGAGCGAACAGCCACCTTCGATGGTGGGGGGCCTGCCTACCCCGCCGGCATCCTCTGTTCGAGCAGAGCTGCCCGGCGGTCTATCGATAGCATTGAAGAACGCATCTATCGTTGATGAGCACCGCACTCTCATGGGTGCGGTGGTTGAGAAGATTCAGTCCGCCGAGAGCGGGCTGAACAAGTCCTGCTTTGGTCTTATAAAGGCCTTTGAGGTATGTTTCCTAAGAAATCTTTGAGGGATTGTCATAATAGGAGTAGTAGCCCCTGATACGCTGTCCGGCGGAGAAGACGGAGCTGGGCAGGGGATCAAACCAACTACTTTTGCAGGCGTTTATGTGAATGACGTATACCCTTTTATGTGAAAACAGGCTTCTGCCGAGAGGACGGCCGCTGATGGTGCGGAAGTGTCCGAACTGAAGCATAGCCTTGCAAGGGCCGAGGAAGAACTCGACCGTGTCAGGAAGCAACTGGAAGACAAGCAAGGTATGTTGGAAACATTTGTCTTGAAGTTGGCACGAACGAATAGTTGTGCATAATGAAAAATATTTGTATTGTATGCTATTGGAGCGGGTGCCGAATACGAGGCACTAAAGAAAGCTTTGGCTGATGCCAACAAGAAGGTTGAGGCCGAACAGGCGCTTCGTGAAAAACACGAGGCCAGGGTTATCGCAGCTGAGCGAGAGCTCCAGGAAGCTGTGAAGAAAAGCGAGAGCTTGGAGCAAAGTCTACAAGGGAAAGAATCCGAACTCGCCCAAGCTCTCTAGGCTGCGGAAGGTGCTTGGGACGAAGCCCGAGGTGCTGCGCGGGACATTCAGGAGGCCCGGAAGGTTGCGGCTGGTGAGGCCTTCTGTATTCTTAGCTCTTTATATGTGGTAATGGGAAGAATCCTAAGCGGCAAGCTGAATTCTTATTTTTCCAGGGGCTTTTGCGGATCTTCCTCGCAGCATATCAGATGCCGCCCAATTCTACCGCACCAAGGAGAAGAAGTCTGCGGAGAGGGATTTCTGGTCGCAGTATCTAACACCGAACTATCCGGTGCCATTTATCGATCAGCTGAAACAACTGGTCAAACTGCACCAGGCGGCCGAACTAGCCATGAAGGACTTAGTTGTCCGGCTATGGCCTGTGGAGCCGATTCCAAGCAGTTACTTCGGGCTCGTCAAGCGGATTGTGGGCGCCTATCCTCGGCTTGATGCTATCAAGCGATCAGTCTGTATAGAAGGCACGTTCATGGCATTTGCCTGTGCAAAAGTGCATTGGGGGAGGATTGACACGGAGAAGCTCATGACTGAGGGGCCGCCGGAGGGTAAGGAGCATCGCAAGCCCAAGCTTTACTATGAAAGTGTACTGAAAGGGGCCCGCCTTGTGGCGGACAAGTGTGCTAAAGACATTATATTTCCCTGAGGGAATTTGTGCCGCTTTTTGTAATATGGGATAATGGCATGTTTATTATATATTGCCTGTTTTGTTTGAACATATGTTCTTCCTGTGCGGCTGTTTATTGTATGCAAATCCTGAGAGTTGGCTAGTCGTCGGCTTCTGCCCCCTTGTAAAAAGAATACGGGGGTGTTCAGGATATATATGGATGCTCTTTATCCCATAGTTGGGTCCTTTTGAGGAGGTGTCTCTTTCCGCGAACCAGGCAATCGGACTATAAGGCTTTATTATTCTCACTTAGCCATAGGAATACGAGTATGGTCGGCGCAGCCCCTAGTGTTCGGAAGGCCGAACTAGGGGCTCTATTGGCACCTGATCAGAAGACCGATCCATCGCACTCAGCATTTATAATGGCGTTGTGCGGAATAAGTCTTTAAGGATTTTATCACCTCTCGAACAGCTGACCAGCTCTCGCTTCATGATGGTCGGTTTTCGGCTTTCTCTACTGAGGTGCTCGTCCGGCTGAACCGGGACACAATCGCAGTAGTTCTCCCAGCACTACCTTAGCCGACGGAACGGAACGTAAGGTACCAAAACATGGGAGCCGGGCAAATCCAACCAATGACCTAAGACATGATTCGGAGCTGATGCATATAGTGCTATAAGTTCGGGGTGCCGAGCGACCGAAAAGGTGGTCGGACTTTATTGCCGTACTGTGAAGCCCCTGGTGTAACCAGGCTAACGCGAAGCGTGGCTGTCATTTTTGGCAAAGGGGCGTCAACGATAAGTGATGGCTGGTGAGTATTTTCTAAGTCCGTGCATTGTAGTGGGATGATGTGTCCATGTATATGAGTGTGATGTATAAAAAGGAGGTGTTATTTGGCGGAACCTGTGGTGGCCGGACTGGAGGGGGTTGTGAGTGTATCAAGAGCGAATCCGAACTGCCTTCTACCCGCATGTTCCTGCCATAGTTTGTCCGAGCTGGTTCCACGCCGCCAATCCATGAGGTAGTGCGGACTCCACAATGGGTGTCCGGATAGCTGGCTAGAGTGATTTACCACGTGGAATCTAGTCAACGCGGTTTATCCCGTTAGCCTATGGTAAGTTACCGCACAGTGGGAAGGTGCCTTACATCTTTTAGGAGATGTTATTCGTGGCTTGATACCCGTGTGGGCTTTATGGAGCCTCCGGACTACTAGGTCTTGAGGTACTGCAATTGACTTGCTATGGTCGATGTGATTATGGGCGATCGGCCGCATTTTTATGCTCTGGGGGGTTCTATTGACTAGATGCCTCTCCTCATTGTTTCCGGCCCGCGACCAACCACCTTGTTTTGAGGATTTGGCATTCTCTATTGGTGTGCTTTGCCGTCCTTCTAGGAGTTCCATGAATTTCGCATGGTTGGTCGAGCCTGTGGCTCGGGCCGAATAGGCTTGAGCTGCTCCTTGTCTGTTGACCGGACTGGTATTTGCTAGACCTGGTGCCAGTTTCCTTGACTTGACGTTTGTTGTCATTGCACCGAGGTTTGAGTGTGTCTCTTTGCGTATCCTTCCTATTGTCTTGGACCGTAATGGAGTGAGGATGTTGGGGTGTGCGCCTTGGGTTCTCCTGCTTGGGTTGAGTTAGCCAATTGTGCCGTGTATGCTCTTTATTGGGGCTGTCGAGTTCATGCCTTTCAGTGGCCAGTACCTTGGTCCACCTATCCGTTAGCAAGTCTTGGTCAGCTTTAAGCTGTTCTTGCCTCTTTTGCAGGCTCCTTGCCGTGGCCATGAGTCTTCGCTTGAAGCGAACCTGTTCCACTGGATCTTCAGGTACGCCGAATTCGTCATTGCCGAGGCTCACCTTGTCGTCGGAGGGGGGTGTATAGTTGTCCTTCTCCAAGTATCACATCGTGACCGGTCCGGCCAACTTGAAGGTAGGTTGATCAGCACTGTATTCCTCTTCAGCACCATCCGGGTTGCTTGCATCTCCGGATTCGGTGTTGATGTGGCGGGGCTTGGAGCGGCGCCAACGAAGCATGGGCTTTGTCTTTCTCCTTAAGGGGTTGTCCTCCGTTGCCTCGTCGCCATTGGTTTCTTTTGGAGTATCCACCATATATATATCATATGAGGAGGTGGCCGTCCACCGCCCTATGAACGGTGGCTCCTATAATTTTCCTGCATCGTCGTCCATACCGTCGATGTCTTTGGAGTCGAAGTCAAGCACGTCGGTTGAATCATCGACTGTGGCAATGAAGTGGGTGGTGGGTGGGCAACGAATTTCGTCGTCGTCTGCTTCCCACTCGAGCTGGACATAGTTCGGCCCAGAGTCTCCTGACAAAGAGAGAGACTTCAATAAGTTCATCATGTCACCAAAGGGCGAGTGCTAAAAGATGTCTGCCGCGGTGAACTCCATCATGGGAGTCCAACCAGGCTCGGCGGGCTCGGGGACGCGCGGACTGGAACCTACAGCCGGATATGAATCGGGGGTCCGGAGTCACGGGCTCCCTCAGAAGTGAGGCCTGTGTTCGGCTCCATCGCCGATGAGGGTATGGCCTGCGGGGCGGGGTCCAGCCCTCCGTCCTTGGGCAAAGCAACTTGCCCCGGATTTAGATCCGAGGCTTCTGCCGGGGTGATATCCCAAGCATCGTCAGACAGCAGGTCTAAGCCGTGCTCATCGTGACTGTTCGGCGCTCCTGACGCTGGCCCGAATCCGTCGAAGATCAAGTCCTCGAGAATATCCGTTGTGTAATTCAAGTTTCTGAACCTGACCTGGTGGCCGGGGGCATAGCTATCGATCTGCTCCATGTGGCCAAGCGAATTGGCCCGCAGTGCGAAGCCGCCGAACACGAAGATCTGTCCCGGGAGGAAAGTCTCGCCCTGGACAGCGTCGTTGATGATGATTGAAGGAGCCATCGAGCCTGACAGCGACGACACAGAGGAACTCTCAATGAAAGCACCAATGTTGGTGTCAAAACCGGCAGATCTCGGGTAGGGGGTCCCGATCTGTGCGTCAAGGCTGATGGTAACAGGAAGCAAGGGACACAGATGTTTACCCAGGTTGGGGCCCTCTCGATGGAGGTAAAACCCTACTTCCTGCTTGATTAATATTGATGATATGGGTAGTACAAGAGTAGATCTACCACGAGATCATAGAGGCTAAACCCTAAGAGCTAGCCTATGATGGTATGATTGTAATTGTGATCGGCCTTCTAAGGACCAACCTCTCCGGTTTATATAGACACCGGAGAGGGCTAGGGTTTACATGGAGTCGGTTACAAGAAAGGAAATATAATATCCGGATCGCCAAGCTTGCCTTCCATGCAAAGGAGAGTCCCATCCGGACACGGGCCGAAGTCTTGAGTCTTGTATCTTCATGCTTCAATAGTCCGGACGTTGTACACAGTCCGGCTGTCCGGATACCCCCTAATCTAGGACTCCCTCACCTGGCCCCAAAGGCGTGATCACGGTCACTGGGAACCAATAGAGAGCAGAGGATTGTCTCCAGAACGGTTCAAAGATCGTCGATGAGCAGATGGCAGCAGTAGAGTTTCAAGAATATCATAAGATTGCAGATCCGAGTGATTTGTTGCGTGCTAAGAGGCATGCTTTGGAGTCCGTGTTTCAGTCGGCCGACGAGACCAAGCCAGTCCACATTCACCCGACCGACCCCAATGCTGCTCTGACTCATATCTCAACAACACTCGACAGCAAATAGGAAGAAGCACTCATCCAGTTCCTCCGTGAGAACTGGGACATCTTTGCATGGAAGCCATCTGACATGCTAGGTGTACCTAGGGGACTGGCTGAGCACCGTTCGCAAGTTGACTCAAAGGCAAAACCCGTTAAAGAGCAACTCTGTCGGTCCACCGTGGAGAAGAGAAAGGCCATTGGCGAGGAGGTGGCTTGGCTTCTGGCCGCCGAGTTCATCCGCGAGATATACCACTCCGAGTGGCTCGCCAACGTCGTTATGGTCCCCAAGAAAGATAAGTCACTCTGAATGTGTATTGATTTCAAGCACATCAATCGGGCCTGCCCAAAGGATCATTTTCCTCTACCCCGCATCGACCAGATAGTCGACTCGACGGTGGGGTGTGAGCGATTGTCCTTCCTGGACGCTTATTCCGGGTACCATCAGATCCGACTGCATGGACCCGACTAGATAAAGATGCTTATTTCGAGTGTTTTTGCTATGTTAGTATGCCCTTTGGCCTCAAGAATGCTGGCGCCACGTTCATGCGCATGATTCAGAAGTGTATGCTCACTCAAATTAGTTGGAATGCGGAAGCATACATGGATGACATAGTGGTTAAGTCACGCAAAGGTTCCGACCTGCTGACTGACCTCGCTGAAACCTTTGCCAACTTAAGAATATATGATATCAAGCTCAATCCATCAAAGTGCACATTCGGAGTCCCCAATGGAAAGTTGCTCGGTTTCCTTGTTTCCGAACGAGGGATCGATGCGAACCCAGAAAATATTGGCACAATCCTTCGAATGAAGCATCCCATGCGTGTGCATGATGTTCAGAAGCTTACTGGTTGTTTAGCCGCATTGAGTCGATTCATCTCATGCCTCGGTGAAAAGGCACTGCCTCTGTACCGACTGATGAAGAAGTCTGACAAGTTCAAGTGGAACGATGAAGCTGAAGCAGCGTTTGAAGAGCTCAAAGCCCTCCTTTCCACCCAGCCGGTGCTTGTCGCTCCAGTCAGCAAGGAGCCCTTACTGCTTTACATCGCAGCCACTAGACAGGTTGTTAGCACAGTGCTCACGGTCGAGCGGGAAGAAGAAGGCAAAGCCTTCAAAGTTCAACGCCCTGTGTACTACATTTTAGAAGTCTTGACCCCGTCCAAGCAGAGATACCCTCATTATCATAAGCTTGTTTATGGGATTTACCTGACCACGAAGAAAGTTGCACACTACTTTTTTGACCACTCAATTTCAGTCATCAGCGATGCTCCATTGTCAGAAATTCTGAATAACAGAGATGCAACTGGTCGAGTGGCAAAATGGGCGATTGAACTCCTTCCTTTAGATATCAAGTTTGAGGCAAAGAAGGCCATCAAGTCTCAAGCAATTGCAGATTTCCTCGCAGAGTGGATAGAACAACAACAGCCGACTCAGGTTCCGTCGGAACATTGGACCATGTTCTTTGATGGATCCAAGATGTTGAATGGCTCTAGTGCAGGAGTGGTTTTAGTGTCCCCATGAGGAGACAAGCTTAATTATGTCCTCTAGATTCACTTTGATTCTTCAAACAATGAAGCTGAGTATGAGGCACTATTGTATGGGTTGTGTATGGCCATTTCGCTCGACATCCGGCGCTTGATGGTCTACGGTGACTCAGACTTAGTGGTTAATCAAGTAATGAAGGAATGGGATGTCAGGAGTCCAGCAATGACAGGTTATTGCAATGCGGTGAGAAAGCTAGAGAAGAAGTTTGAGGGGTTAGAGCTCCACCACATACCCCGAATCAAGAATCAAGCTGCTAACGATCTGGCGAAGATAGGTTCCGCTCGGAAGCCTATCCCCGGCAACATGTTCTTGGAGCATCTCCACACCCCGTCAGTACAAGAAGATCCCTTCAAGGAAGAGCCCCCGCAGCCAATAAGTTCAACCGATCCGACTGAGATTGAGGTTCCAGCTGTGGTTGACTTGATCATGGAAGTCTTGGTGTTCACACCCGATTGGACGGCACCGTACATCACGTACATACTCAGGCAGGAGCTCCAAGAGGATGAGGATGAGGGTCGCCAGATAGTACGTTGATCGAAAGCTTTCACTATAATAAAAGGACATCTTACAGAAAAAGTGTCACGGGAGTAGCTCAACGTTGCATCACCCCGGAAGAAGGACGAATGATCCTAAACGATATCCACTTGGGGGCCTGTGGTCATCATGCGTCCTCTCAGACCATCGTGGCCAAATCATACCGAGCGGTGTTCTATTGGCCTCGGGCAAATTAGATGGCAAAAGATATAGTCGACAAGTGCGCAGGTTGCCAGTTCTACTCCAACATGTCTCACAAGCCTGCGTCTGCCTTGAAGACTATTCCACTCGTCTGGCCGTTTGCAGTCTAGGGGTTAGATATGGTTGGACCCTTCAAGACCAGCAGAAGTGGTTTCACTCATTTGCTCGTAGCATTCAACAAGTTCACTAACTGGATTGAAGCCAAGCCCATCAAAAACCTTGACTCAAGCACTGCCATCAGTTTCATCAACGAGTTGATATTCAGATATGGAGTTCCCCATAGCATTATCACAGACAACGGCTCCAATTTTGATTCTGATGAGTTCAAGGCGTTCTGTGCATCCCAAGGCACTCGGGTCGACTATGCGTCTGTTGCACACCTGCAGTCGAATGGGCAAGTAGAAAGGGCGAATGGTTTGATCCTTCAAGGGTTAAAACCCCGAATGATGCGCGACCTCAAGCACGCTGCTGGAGCTTGGGTGACTGAGTTACCATCCGTCCTACGGGGGCTGAGAATGACGTCGAACCAGTCGACTGACTGAACCCCTTTCTTCCTAGTGTACGGTGCCGAGGCTGTGCTTCCGAGTGACTTGCTGCACAATGCTCCCCGGGTGGAACTCTTCTCAGAAGCTGAAGCAGAGCAGGCATGCGAAGACATAGTTGATCTCCTGGAAGAGGAACACGAGATGGCTCTGATTCGATCGACCATCTATCAGCAAGATCTGTGTCGATTCCATGCCCGTAATGTCAGAGGTCGAGCATTCTAGGAAGGAGACCTTGTGCTCCGAGTGGATCAGAAATGGCCTCACAAGCTTGCTCCGGCCTGGGAAGGTCCCTTCATCATCACCAAGGTGCTTCATAATGGAGCATACCACATCTACAACGTAGCCAAGAATATGGACGAGCCTCGCGCGTGGAATGCAGAGCTGCTTCGCCCTTTCTATACCTGAAATCACTCAGATCGACGAGTTGCAATAAGAAGTCCTTCAGTTTGCTTACCAAAGACAATATTTTTTGTAGTATCTTAGTGATTGATTTCCCGTAATCATTTCTGTTTGAATCCCCCAGTGGGTGGCTTAGCCGCGAACCTGATTCACCTAAGTTAAAAAACATTCCGAGTGGAGAGCAATCCTCCCCACTCAGGGGCTTAGCTGCGACCCCGTACTAGCCAAAGTTAAAAACACTCTAAGTGGAGAGCAAATCCTCCCACTCGGGGGCTTAGCAGCAACCCCGTACTCGCCTAAGTTAAAAAACATTCCAAGTGGGGAGCAGTCTTCCCACTCTGGGGCTTAGCTGCGACCCTGTACTCGCCTAAGTTAAAAAACATTCCGACTGGAGAGCAATCGTCCCACTCGGGGGCTTAGCTGCGACCCCGTACTCGCTTAAGTTAAAAACACTCCGAGTGGAGAGCAATCCTCCCACTCGGGGGCTTAGCAGTGACCCCGT
>NC_057804.1:374746968-374801353 GCF_018294505.1 Triticum aestivum | reverse complement strand
GTACTCGCCTAAGTTAAAAACACCCCGAGTGGAGAGCAATCCTCCCACTCAGGGGCTTAGTCGCGTCCCCATACTCGCCTAAGTTAAAAACACTCCGAGTGGAGAGCAACCCTCCCACTCAGGGGCTTAGCCACGACCCAGTACTCGCCTAAGTTAAAAACACTCCGAGTGGAGAGCAACCCTCCCACTGGGGGGCTTAGCCGCGACCCCATACTCGCCTAAGTTAAAAACACTCCGAGTGGAGAGCGATCCTCCCACTCGGGAGCTTAGCTGTGACCCCGTACTCGCCTAAGTCACAAAGATCCTCTGAGCTACGTCACAAGTACAACATATGCTCCATCTCGATCTACAAGGACGACGAGGTGTTGACTAAATGCAACGTCAGAATTGCGTCACAAGTACAACGTACGCTCCATCTCGATCCGCAAGGACGACGATGTGTCGAATGAACACAACGTCAGAGCTGCATCACAAGTACAACATACTCTCCATCTCGATTCGCGAGGTATCGACTGAACACAATGTCAGAGCTGCATCACAAGTACAACATACGCTCCATCCCGATCCGCAAGGACGACGAGGTGTCGACTAAACACAACGTAGAGCTGCATCACAAGTATAATGTATGCTCCATCCTGATCCGCAAGGATGACGAGGTGTCGATTGAACACATCGATAGAGACACTCGATGAAAGGTGAAAAGGTCAAGTTTCACTCAGAATCGAAAGACATTCAAAAGCGATAAAGGCAAAGCCATCGTATTCAAAGAAAACCAAGTTCAGATAAATCCCGCAAAAGTTCAGAACCGCAACAGGCAGAAGTACTCAGGCATCAGGCCTGAAAGAGTTTAACGGTTACATAACCACTCGGCATTCCAAGGCAAATAAAGGTGGAGCATAATGTTTGTTCACTCGGCAGGAGGAGGACTTGCTCGCTCGATGAAGCTGTCAAGGTCGATGCTATCTGCGAAATGAGTGGCGGCATCGAGGAAGGTGTCCATGAAGGACTGGAAGCTGAGCTTCTTAGTGTTGGCAACCTTGAGAGCCGCCAGCTTGTCTTCTCTAACATCCTTGCAGTGGACTCGGACCAACGACAGAGCAACATCAGCGCCACAGCAAGCAGATGACTTCTTCCACTCCTACACTCGACCAGGGATTTGGTTCAGTCGAGTCATCAAAGACTCGAGATCTTTTGGGACTTCCGCTTGAGGCCAGAGTTCAGCATCGATGTGCGACATTGCCACCTTCAGACGAGCGAGATAATCCACAGCACTGTCCAGACGAGACACCAATCGCAGCATGCTAATTGCAACGTCATCTTTGACAGTAGAGTTTATGGGGTCAAGACCTGTCTCGACCCGCCCAGTCTCTGCTTCGAAGTCTTGACAAAGTTTTGCATAGTCGGAAAAGCGGTGAGTCGACAGTTTAACAAGACATGTCAGTCGACATCGACAAATCAGTCGGACAAAAGGAAATACCTTCAAGTTTCAAGACCAGCTTCTCAGCGAGCTGTCCCAGATAAGCCTCTAGTTCACCCTTCTTGGCCTTGAGACTTCCAACCTCGTCAGTCATGTTTTCCTTGTCCTTCTTAAGCCTCGCGACCTCCTGGTTGGCTTCAGTAACAACGGTCTTCAACTTAGAGTTCTCCTCTTCCAACTTGTTAAATGAGGCCAGCTTCTTATCAGCAAGTGTCGTTTTCTCTCGCGCCTCCTTCTGAGCTGCGGCAAGGTCTTGATCCTTCTTCTCCAGAGCCTTCTTCATTTTATCTAAAGAAATAACATTCTTCAGATGAGCTTGGAGTTGACGGTTTTCACTACGCACATCTGTTCGAGTGGAGTCACTCGGTTCAAGAGACTAAAAGAAAAAAAGAGTCATAAGGTGGAGAGTCGATGAATTATTACCTACCATGGTAGTTGCTTCTTCTTGGGCCTTCTTGAGATTCTTCTTGGCCAGCTCCAGATCGAAGTTGAGGTTGATCTGCTTCTTCTCCACTTCAGCAAATTGAGCTCCAAGATCACAAGATTTCTGCGGTCAGCAAATAAGATATGTCAGTCGACGGGAACAAAAGCCAATCACAGCCAAAATTGCTCTAAGACTACCGCCGAATCAAACATTCAACAGTAGTCTCGGGGAGTACACCCAGTGGGTGCACTTGGCGTGCCCCCACTGGTCTGGTTTTCCACTCGACATGGTCTGCCCAGCATGAGTATGCAAAAAAAGAGAGATTCTCAGACCCCAGCCGACTACCAGCAGTCGACCGCGGTCTCGGGGACTACACCCAGTGGGTGCACTTGGTGTGCCCCCACTGGTCTGGATTCCACTCGGATCGATCTATTTAACCGAGTGAAAGAACAATGAAGCAACATTCAACGAAGACCCCCGCCGCGTCAAACACCCGTCGGCGGCCTCGGGGACTACACCTAGTGGGTGCACTCTGCGTGCCCCCACTGGTTCAGAAAACACTCGACTCGACCTGGTCGACTCAAGTAGAAGTATGATACGTCTCCGTCGTATCTATAATTTTTTATTGTTCCATGCCAATATTCTACAACTTCCATATACTTTTGGCAACTTTTTATACTATTTTTGGGACTAACCTATTGATCCAGTGCCCAGAGCCAGTTCCTGTTTGTTGCATGTTTTTTGTTTTGCAGAAAATCCATATCAAACGGAGTCCAAACGGGGTAAAAACGGACGGAGAATATTTTTGGAATATTTATGAATTTTGGGAAGAAGAATCAACGCGAGACGATGCTCGAGGGGCCCACAAGGCAGGGGCGCGCCCCAGGGTGGTGGGCACGCCCCTGACCCTCGTGCACACCCCGTAAGGATGTTGGTGCCCTTATTTCACCGCCAGAAAGCTAATATTCGGAAACAAATCATGTTCAAAGTTTCAATCCAATCGGAGTTACGGATCTCCCGGAATATAAGAAACGGTGAAAGGGCAGAATCAGGAACGCAGAAACAGAGAGAGACAGAGAGACAGATCCAATCTCGGAGGGGCTCTCGCCCCTCCCACGCGATGGAGACCATGGACCAGTGGGGAAACCCTTCTCCCACCTAGGGAGAAGGTCAAGGAAGAAGAAGAAGGAGGGGGCTCTCTCCCTGTCGGGGAAACTGATCCACGAACACCTATGGGGCCGACGGACCGAGCCCCTTTCGGTTCGGCGGGGGACGGAGGTCGCACGAAGAGCAGATCGAGGCGAAGCACAAGAGCAGTTTACCCAGCTTTGGAGCTCTCCGGAGAGATAATACTCCTACTGCTGCGTGTCTGATTGTATTGTGTTCTTGCTCGAGAGTGAGCTAAGTATTTCTCTGGCTTTCGAATGAGTCGAACCCCCTCTACGTTGCGCATGGGCCTCCTTTTATACGCTAAAGGGGTCACCGACAGGTGGCAATGTAAACAAGGGTACAAATGTAAAAAGAGAGGTGGTTGGTACAGTGCACCCTACCTAACCCTGACGGCAGGGGTCAAGGGCATTAAATGCCCGTCTGCTTCGCCCAAACAGTGAAGAAAAGTACCGTCAGGGACGCCACCGCTGCCATGATGGCGATCTTGTCAGCTTCGCATGCCACCGCGCACCGCTGGCTGCACAGCCTCCCGCCACGCGCGCCTGGAAAGGCCCCCAGAGCGACACGTTGGTGGATGCACTAGAGCGTGGGCACAGAGTGGCCGCCTGCCGCGGCAAGCGCCTTGCCGCGGCCGTTGTCTTGTCGGGTCCGAAAGCTTGTCGCTCACCGGGCCTCGAGATGCCTTGGTTGGTCTTCCCGGCAAGCTCCTCTTGCCGGGGCCTTGTCGCCTTGCCGGGACGCGTGGCGCATCGCGGCAAGTTCCTTGGGATGCCTTGGTTGGCCTTCCCGGCAAGCTCCTCTTGTCGGGGCCTTGTCTCCTGAGCTTAAATACTTTGTTCTTGAATGGCTCCAAAGGAACCATGGAGGACCTTGGCGGTCGCCCGGCAAGCCTTGCCGCGGGGCGCTGCAACTGCCCGTGCACAAGTTCGGGATACTAGGGTACCCCTACTCTAGTACACCAACAGGAGCCCCCGGGCCTGGGCCACACACGGTGCCGAGCGCTGTTGGGTCAGGCCCAAAACAGGGCACGGGCACACGCGGCCTGGGTTACGCCGAATCCTGCTCCATATCCACCGCGCCCTCCCCGAACGGCACGCGTTGAATGCGGCATCATGGGAGAGATCGTGGGTGGATTCTTTATTCGGAAGGGCGAAACGTCCGCCCCCTCCCTCTTTATAAGCAGGGGAAACAGGGGCAGTTTGTTCCCCCCCCCCTCCCGCTGGTTGCTACTACTCCATCTTCGCAAACCTCCGCCGCTCCCCCCTTCTTCTCCAAGCCGAGAGAGAGCAGCGCCCCGCCCCCCATTGCCACCGGCATCACCAACGCCGTCGACCTCCCCCACCACCTCCGCCATGGCTCCGAAAGCCAACAAGGGGAAGGGCGTGAAGTCGACCGAGGCGCAGCGGCTCGCGGCGCTACGGAAGGAGCGGGCGATCTTCTCTCCTCAGCTCGGTGCACAGGAGCTGAGGGAGTACTACTACCTCTTCTGGTCGACGGAGACGCGAGCGCATCCGCGCACGGGGGTACTCCCGGCCGCCGCTTCAGAACTTCGCGTTGTTCTTCTATTGCGGGCTCTGCCCGCTCTTCTCGGAGTTCTTCTGCGACATAATGAACACCTACGGGCTCCGCCTCCTTGATTTCACCCCCAACGCCGTTCTGACCATGGCAGTTTTCGCACATTTGTGCGAAAACTTTGTCGGAGTCCACCCCAATGTAGCCCTTTTCCGCCACTTCTTCATGCCTCGGGTCGAGAGAGGAGAGCCGCTTGCCGGAGGGATCGCCTGGATCTCGAGAGTCGGCAAGAAGGAAGCGTATCTGGAGGGTGAGCTTCGCAGCAAATGGGAGGAGTGGAGAGCGGAGTGGTGTTGGATCGTTGAGGAGAACCCGCAGCCGTTCACTGCCCTGCGCCAAGCCCCAATCATGCGCGGCAACGATTGGAGCAACGTGGCTCCGGAAGACGACAGATTGAAGATCGCCGTCACCCGGATCCTTCGCCTCAGGCTTGCCGGGCTCACCGTAGGCGCCATTGGCGCGGATTTCCTTCGCCGCCGCATCGCCCCCTGCAGGAGAGGGGGAGACCCGCCTGGGAGTTCAAGAACTCGGCGGATATAATGCGGCTGCGTCCGGGCCTCAACTTCAACTTCACCGTCCTGGAGTTGGATGCGATGCTCCTGGAGCTGTTCAAACGTGACCCCCAGCACCCATTCGTTTTGCCGAGGAGCGTCGTTCCATTGTGCAATAATTCATCGCTTGACCGGATCCGCGCCTTGATGCCGTTGTGCGATTCCCACGGAATCGTTCCAACTTGGCAAGAGCCTGCGGATGACGTCGTGCGAGCGTTCTTTGACAACTTGGAAGAAGTGCCGGTCCATGCCGACGAGCAGAAGAGCCTCACCCGTGACACCACCGATGCGGAGCTGCAGCGCATCGCCACCAGGACGGAGGAGGCTACGGCAGCAGCTGCCGCGCGCACGTTCGAGTTCACCGTAGAGGAGGCAGAGGCGGCAGAGGCGGCAAGCCTTGCCGAGCGCGAGGAGTTTGCCGGTGAGGAAGATCTTGCCGGCCCTGAAGCTGAGCCGAGCGAGGCCGGCGAGGAAGAGCCCGAGCCTTCAGACAGCTTGCCGCAGGCGGAGCCCCCGGCCCCGCCAAGAAGGCGTCTCCGCAGGGCCGGGGACGCAGCGGGGCGGCAAACGAGCCAACAGCCGCCAAGCCGTGCGACACGCTCTACCGCGGCAAGCAATGTTGCCGCGGGAGCGCCTCACGCTGCTGCGGCAACTGGAGCGGCATCTTCCCGGTCCACCGCCACCGCCCCTGCCAAGCGGGCAAGGGATCCTACTCCTCCGCCTCGCCGCACCGGAGGGGAGCCGGACTTCGATCTCTCCGCGCTCAGCTCCGACGAGGAGGAAGAAGAGTAAGTTTCTTTGGTGCCCTTGTAGTTCTTCAATTCTTGCTGTTTTTATCTTGTCTCTGACTTGCTTCAATCTGAACCTATTCCTTTTCAGGACGCTGGCCCAAAGAGCGGCGAAGAGAGCCAAGGCCCCGGTGATTGTCATTGAAGATGATCCCACCGTGTCAGCAGGTGGTGTGTCTGAGACCACCTTGACGGACCCTACAGCCACTCCCCAAAGCAGCCCCCAGCGCAAGTTTGTAGTTTACTTCCTGCTGTCGGGCGCGCATGGGTGCTCTTTTCTCTACTGATATCTTGCTTGTTGATTTGTGTAGGAGCAGAGCAGCCTCACCAGGAGGGCCCGGAAGCCGCCTCCGAAGTGCCATCTGCTTCAACTACGCCGTCAAGGGAGGAGTCTCCGGCAAGGGAGCGCTCTCCGGCAAGGGAGGACTCCCCGGCAAGGGACAGTTCTCCGGCAAGGGATGGCACCAGTGATCCTCCGGCGGTCGAGACCGCGACCGCAGATCCTAGCACAGGTAATCTCCTTGCCTGAAAACTTCCCTTGGGCTCTTTTTCTTCTGAATTCCCTTTCCTGGATTTTTGCTTGACTTTTCTCCCTTCTTCGTTCTTCAGATCCATCTACTGCGGAGCCAATGGAGACTGAGGACGCCAGCGAGGAAGGCGCGCGTGGCAGCAACGACGACGCCGCCGTCAACGAAGAAAGGGCCGGTGCTGATGAGCCCACCGGTGAAGAGGCCGCCAAGGCTGCCACCGCAGAGGCTGGCGAGGGGTCGGGCGATCGCACTAACGGCCCTGAGGCCGCAGGAGCGCCAGGCGCTGCGCCGACCGCCGATCCCTCCGCCGCTGCCGCGGAGCCAGGCTCCGAAGAGCCCCAGCCCGGCGCCTACTTGAAGGCCGGTGAAGGCATCTTCATCAAGCTTCCCTGGGCGTCAAGCTCCAGAGCACCGGTCGAAGGAGAAGCTTTTGACGAGGAGCTGCTCGCCTCCGCCGGGCTGGTGTTGGTCGACGCGCCAAGCAGCAGCAGTGGCGAGCCTGAGGAGGAGCAGCTGCTGCGGAAGCTGCTGTCACTCTACCGCGCACGACAAGCCAAGCTGGCTTCCCGGGAAGCGCTTGTCGCGAAGGCGGGAGTCGATATGGAGAAACGCGTGGAGGAGCTCCGGGGCCTCAATCAAGAAGCTCTCCGGTCCCTGGCACAGGAGCGGGAGCGACTCGCCGAGGAGCGTACAGCCTTCCTTCTCGAGAAGGCCGAAGCTGAGGAGGAGCAAAGGCTCGCTGCCGAGAAGCAGTCCGCGCGAGAAGGCGAGTTGGTGCAGCGGAAGGCCAACCTTGACAGCTACGAGGAGGAGCTTGCTGAGCGCGAGCAAGCGATTGGCGGGGCGCTCAAGGAAGCAAAGGACACTGCCGCAGCTATAGAGGCCGCCAAGAAAGAGCTGGAGGCGAAGGTGGCGCAGCTGGAGGCTAATATCAGGAAGAGCGGCGAGGAGCTTGCCGCGCTCAAGCGCGAGCGCGAGAAGGATGCTGCCGCCCATGGCGAGCTGCAGGGTCTTCTCGCTAAGAGGGGCAAGGAGCTCAGCGCCGCCAAGGATTCCAATGCAGACTTGGAGTTGAAGCTGGCCACGCTGACTCAGACGCTGGACGCCGCCAAGGAGCGAGAGGTGACCTTGTCGGAGAAGATCAAGGCCGACAAGGCGCTGCTGGAGAGCATCGCTGTTACCCATAACTCATTTAGGGAGACGGTGGAGCATTGGACCGAGGGTCTGGTGAATATCGCCGCAGTCATCGACGAGGAGCTGGCGCAGTTGGGGATGGAGGACTTTGGGTATCCTTCCGACGAGCATCTCCAACCCAGCGCCAAGCTCAGCCTGTTCTTCAAGGGCGTGGCGACGGCACTCCAGCGACTCCAGGAAAGGATCCCAAAGCAGCTGGCCAACGAGTCGCGCAGGATTTGCGCGGGGGCTCTCTAGAAGGTGCTGATGAAGGTGGCCTTCCGCAACCCAGGCCTCAACCTCACCAACGTCCTCAAGTCCTTGCCGCCTGACGCCGATCTGGATGCGCTCAAGGCCCTTGTCGCACCCATTGTGGACAAGGTGAGCGAGATCAAGAGGGTTGAGGGCGATCGCGTAGACTAGGCCGCCCGTTTTCTCTTTATCCTTGTCGCTGCTAGCCATATTATAAGATCAATCCGTTAGAGCTGCGACAAGTTATTTTGTAATATAACTCTATTTCTGGTATCAATTGCTATGTTATTTCCTTTACTAGATTCCTTCCTTTGTATGTTTTTACCCTACGCTTTTAGGGAACTTGTCGGCGCAGGCACCCGAGCCGCGAGCGCTGAGTGCGGGACGTCAGCAGCCTGCTGGCGGTGCCGCTTCCGACAAGAAACCTTGCCGCGACTAGATGCAGCACACTTAAGTTGTTGAGCGGACTCGAAACAAAGTAAGGGCGCAACTAGCTACGAGTTGGTTCCTCCGCGCACAGGTTTTCCATACAAAGCACGGTCGTTCGAGGAAGATAACTTAAAAATTAAAACTATTTGCTCAAACTTTGGCAACTTAGCTTTTCTGTCGTTCGCTTCTCGGCAAGGTTTCTGTCAAGGCGAAACTTTCTTGAACGACGCCTGTTCCACATCATTATCTTCTCCTCCCCTCCTGGCAAACTTGTGCACGAGGGAATCTTCCTTCCTTTGAGAAAAAGAAAGAAGAGAAAATAACGATATGGAGCCTTACGGCTCGTTATTGCTTACCGGGGGCAGGTGCTGCACAAAGTGTCAGATAATGCATGCAAGAAAGAATATAATGCATGAAATTGACAAGATGTGCGGAGCACATGAGCTTTACTTATGCACGGGATTTGCGCCCGGCTTTGTACAAAGGATTACATGCAACATCGGCAATACTTGTACAAAAGGTGGTTGTCGGAACAGGTTCCGGCAACCGCGCCCTATGGGTAAAACTTATGAAGATGCTCAATGTTCCAGGAGTTGCTCACCGGAATGCCATCTTCGGTCTCAAGGCGGACAGCGCCGGGCCTAGTGACTCGTTTCACCCGATAAGGGCCTTCCCACTTTGGCGTCAACTTGTTGGAATTCTTGGCGGACTGAACGCGCCGAAGAACAAGGTCGCCTTCCTCGAAGCTTATGGCTCTAACTTTGCGGCTATGGTAGTGGCGCAAAGCTTGCTGGTATCGAGCAGCTCGTACAGCAGCCTGAAGACGATCTTCCTCAAGGAGCAGCGCGTCATCTTGTCGCAGCTGCTCTTGCTCAAGCTCATCATAAGCGAGCACTCGAGGTGACCCGTATACGAATTCCGTGGGGAGAACTGCCTCCGCTCCATAGACTAGAGCGAAAGGTGTCTGGCCAGTGGCTCGATTTGGTGTCGTCCTGATCGACCAAAGAACCACCGGCAGCTCCTCGATCCAGTTTCTTCCGCACTTGTGCAGCCTATCGAAAGTTCTGGTCTTGAGCCCGCGCAGCACTTCAGCATTTGCCCTCTCCGCTTGACCGTTGCTTCTCGGATGAGCAACAGAAGCGAAGCAGATCTTGGCGCCAAGATCTTGGACGTACTGCATGAAGGTGCGGCTCGTGAATTGCGTGTCGTTGTCGGTGATGATCCTGTTAGGGATCCCGAAACGGCAAACAATCGACCTGAAGAACTTGACTGCTGACTGTGCTATCACCTTCCTCACTGGTTCCACTTCCGGCCACTTCGTGAACTTGTCGATTGCAACATACAAGTACTCAAAGCCCCCGACAGCTCGGGGAAAGGGGCCGAGGATGTCGAGCCCCCAGACCGAAAATGGCCAGGATAAAGGGATCGTCTGGAGAGCTTGAGTTGGCTGGTGTATCTATTTGGAATGGAACTGGCACGCTTCACACTTGGTTACTTGTGCAGTTGCATCCTGGAGGGCTGTCGGCCAAAAGAAACCTTGCCGGAACGCTTTGCCGGCAAGTGCTCTTGCGCCAATGTGGTGACCACATATGCCTCCATGTATCTCTGCCAACAGCTTTTGTCCATCTTCCCGGCAAATACACTTCAATTTCACACCGTTGAGTCTTCTTCTGTATAGTATGCTATCGACAAACTGGTACATACTTGACTGCCGGGCTACTTTTTCCGCTTCTTCTTGCTCTTCGGGAAGTTCTCCTGTCTGAAGGAAATGAATAATCTGCTGTTCACATGCTGGAGCTTGTGGCTCGACAACAAGGACTAAAGGCACATCTGCTGCTGCGGGAACATCCGCTTCCACGGCGAGAACCTGCGGCTCAGCCGGAGCTTGATGTTCCCTGGCAAGCTTGCCGGAGCAAAGCTTGTCGGGAGCGTCTGCTGCGACGGAACAAACCATAAGGCTTGCCGGAGCAGACTGCTCCTCAGCATCCTCGGCGTTGATCTTAGGGACCTTCTTGGCGGCGGCTTCAGGGAGCTCTACCGGAAAATAGTCACCAGAAATCAACTTTCTCTTCTTACTCTGTCCAGTTGATGGTGTTACAGACGGTTGAGTCAGCTTGAGCACAAAGATCCCTGGTTCCACAGGTAACTTTAGTGCGGCGCACTTCGACGGGCCATCAGCAATGTCATTCTGAGCTCTCGGAACATGCTCCATCTGTATGCCGTCAAAGTGCTCTTCTAGCTTTCTCACTTCATCAACATATGCTTCCATCAATGGACTCTGATAGTTCTTGTTCACTTGGCGGACGACAAGCTGTGAGTCACCCTTGACAATGAGCTTCTTGATTCCAAGGTCTGCTGCAATCCTGAGACCGGCAAGCAATCCTTCATACTCTGCAGTATTGTTGGTTGCTTGCTCCTTGGGAAAGTGCATCTGGACTACGTACTTGAGGTGCTCTCCAGTGGGTGCGACAAGCAGCACGCCCGCACCGGCACCTTGCAGCGAGAAGGCACCATCAAAGTACATCAGCCACTCTTTGCTCGCTTCCTTGACGGGGATGCTTGTCTCTAGAGTTTCTTCATCTTGTGTTGGCGTCCACTCTGCTATGAACTCTGCTAGTGCTCTGCTTTGGATAGTTGAAGTACTTTCAAACTTGAGGCCAAAGCTTGACAGTTCTAATGCCCACTCGACAATTCTGCATGTTGCTTCTGGATTTTGCAGTATCCTCTTCGACGGAAAGCGAGTGACGACTGTGATCTCATGTGCTTGGAAGTAATGGCGCAGCTTTCTCGAGGCCATGAGAAGGCCGAAAAGCAATTTCTGCACGCCAGAGTACCTTGACCTAGCCCCCTCCAGAAGGGAACTAACAAAGTAAACTGGGCGCTGCACCATTCTCTTCTGCAACTTGTCATGCTCCTGCGCAGATCCATCCTTGTCGGGACTAGAGCTTGTCGCTGGATGTATCTGCCGTGGTTGCTGGCTCATCATCTGCCTCCCTCTCCACCACTAACGCAGCACTAACCACTTGATTGGTTGCCGCTATATACAGCAGCAACTTCTCTTGTGGCCTAGGTGCGACAAGTGTTGGAGTGGAGGACAGGTATCTCCTCAAGTCCTGCAGCGCAGCCTCTGCCTCCGGAGTCCATTTCATTGGACCTGCCTTTTTCAATATTTTGAAAAATGGCAGGGCGCGCTCAGCAGACCTAGAGATAAACCTGTTGAGAGCAGCTACACAACCGGCAAGTCTTCGTACATCCTTGACGCGCTTTGGTGCTTCGATCTGCTCAATGGCCTTGATCTTGTCGGGATTGGCTTCAATTCCTCGCTGAGACACGAAGAACCCGAGAAGCTTGCCGGAAGGGACTCCAAACACGCACTTCTCGGGGTTAAGCTTGAGGTTGATCTTGCGCAGATTTGCAAATGTTTCGTCTAAATCTTGAATCAGGGTCGCCCTGTCCTTGCTCTTGACCACTATGTCATCCATGTAGGCTTCCACATTTCTGTGCATCTGCGGCTCAAAAGCATGGTGGACTACCCTTGCAAATGTTGAACCAGCATTCTTCAAACCGAAAGGCATCCGTACGAAACAGTACGTGCCACACGGGGTGATGAATGCGGTCTTCTCCTCATCCTCTTCTGCCATGAAGATCTGATGGTATCCTGAGTATGCATCAAGAAATGAAAGCAAGTCACATCCGGCCGTGGAGTCAACAATCTGGTCGATGCGCGGCAAGGGAAATGGGTCTTTGGGACAAGCTTTATTGACATCGGTAAAGTCGATACAAAGCCTCCATTTCCCGTTTGCCTTGCGCACGACTACAGGGTTGGCCAACCACGTAGGATGGAGCACTCCTCTGACAAGGCCTGCTGCTTCCAATTTCTTGATTTCTTCTGCAATGAATTCTTGGCGCTCCACTGCCTGTTTCTGACTTTCTGCTTGACGGGCCACGCATGAGGACAGACGGCAAGGTGGTGCTCAATTACTTTCCTGGGAACACCGGGGATGTCAGATGGTTGCCACGCAAACACGTCGACATTTGCCTGCAGGAAAGCAACGAGCGCACTTTCCTATTTAGGGTCGAGAGTGGCAGTGATGGTGAAAGTACCACCAGTGCCGTCCTCCTTGGAGGACACCTTCTTGGTCTCAGGTGGAGCTGCCATTGCCTTCTTACACTTGCCGGTGGAGCTCGATGGTGCGTCCTCGACGGTAGCGCAGCACTCCGAAGAGGTGCGCTTGCCGGAGTGGGCATCAGAACTCTTGCCGGACTTGGTCTTCTTCTTCGCCCCGGGAGCTTCAGCGGCAAGTGATTGGCGATCTGCTGCGGCTGCTGCTTCTCGGTAGATCTTGTCGGTGCAGATAAGGGCATCCTTCTTGTCGCCGGGGACAGAGATGACACTTATCGGGCCTGGCATCTTCAGTACGTTGTAGGCATAGTGAGAGGCTGCCATGAATTTGGCGAGTGCTGGACGGCCGAGTATCCCATTGTAACATCAAAAGTGACCCTCTTAGTCCTGAAGTTCAACTCGCTGCCAAATGTTACCGGCAACATGATCTTTCCCTTTGGCTTACTCCTTCCTGGGTTGATTCCTTGGAACGTACCAGTCTCTTTGAGCTTGCTATCAGGGATCTGGAGTTTCTGGAGTACCGCGGAGGAGATCAGGTTCAAGCCGGCCCCGTCGTCAACTAGCATCTTAGTGACCTTGAGGTTGCGGATAGTTGGTGAAACCAACATCGGCAAGCACCCGACCGCAGTTATGCGATCAGGGTGGTCCTCAATATCAAAGATGATAGGCGTGCTGGATCATTTCAGAGGCTTGTGTGACTCGATGGGTGGTTCTGCTGCATTAACTTCCCGCACCCACTGCTTGAGCTGGCGGTGCGAAGTATGCAGAGAAGCACCACCGTCAATGCACAGGACCTCTGTGGCTTTCTGGAACTCCTGCTCATCAGTCTCCTCATCATCCATGTCTTCATCATCGTCGTCATCTTCATCCTTGTCGCGGCCGCGAGGAGGTCTGTCTCCTTGCCGCTGCTTGGCCTTGCCGCGGCGTCCTCCTCGGCCGGGACGTTTCTTGCCGGATCCTCCAGCACCTTCCTGGGCCTTCTCCTTGTCGCACCGCTCGTATTCAGCTTTCTGTTGCTCAACAAGCTGCTCGACTTTCTTGCAGCTCTGGAGATCGTGGCCCTTGGTGCGGTGGATCTTCCAATACTGCTTGTTGGTGCCGTCCTGCTTGTCGGCGACCGCCACAGCCTCTACGGTAATCTCCTTGCCGGAGTCACTAGCTTTGGCCTTCTTGGAGACACCACCGTTGCCGGACTGCTCAACAACTAGCACCTCTTTGCCTTTCTTCTTCCTGTTATTTCGCCGCCGGTTCTTCCTTGCCGGGGCTGCATCCTCACTGTCAGATCCTCCTGCTCCTATGTTCTCTCCGGGGAGTCTCCTCCCTTCCTCAGCACGTGCACACTTGTCAGCCAGGGCATATAGCTCACTGACGTCTCTGATCTTGCACATCGCCATTTCCTCCCGCATCCTGCAGTTTCGCACGTTCTGATGGAACGCGCTGATCACCGCGGCAGGGTGGACGTCTGGGATGTTGTGATGTACGCTGCTGAATCTCTGAATGTACTTGCGCAGGGGCTCTCCTTCCTTCTGGGCGAGCAGATGAAGGTCACTTTCTTGGCCATGAGGCTTGTGGCCGCCTGTGAAGGCGCCGACAAACTGATGGCATAGATCGTCCCAAGAGGATATGGAGTTGTCCGGCAAGTGCATGAGCCAGGATCTGACGTTGGGCTTGAGCACCAGCGGGAAGTAGTTGGCAAGGATCTTGTCGTCCCGTCCCCCAGCAGCCTGCACCGCAATGGTGTAGATGCTGAGGAACTCCGATGGATGCGTCTTGCCGCCGTACTTCTCCGGTACGTCTGGCTTGAAGTTCTTCGTGCTGGGCCACTGGACTTTCCGCAGCTCACGAGTGAACGCAGGGCAACCTACCGCGTACGGCAGATCGCCTGGTTCCCCTGGCGCATGCATGTCAACAGAAGGCCCAGTGGGCTTGTCGGATTGACGTCGCACTTCTCTTTGGCGCTCGATGCGAGTACGAGTGTCTTCCTGCTGTCGATCGTGAAGAACTTGGCGCTGATCGCGACGAGCTCGTGGATCCGATGACGCAGTGGAGTCACTGTCGAGGTGGATCCGACGAGTCGGTGATCTTGGCCTTTGGGGCGGAGAGTGCATGGTGGTTGCACCTCCACCAGTTTCGTCACCACCGGCTCGCGCCTGGCAACCTTGCCGCGGCAGCGACGCACTCGGCTGCCGCGGAGTGTCGCTGTTGGCGTAGCCGATGAGACTCTGAATGGTGGCCCTCCATTCGTCGATATTGTCCGATGTCGGAGGGTAATCCAGGAGCAGTTGAGCTCGCGCCAAAGCTTCTGCCGGAGTGGTGGGTGGCAGTGGCGGACGGCGCGAGAAGCGTGACGTGCTCGGACTTCTAACTATGTTAGAAGGAGCATTATCCCGTCCGGGCGACCGTGTCTCGCTCGTGCTGGTACGCTGGCGTGCATGCTGGTCTTGAGCGCCCCGGGATCCACCAGCTTGATTTTGGCCCAACAAACGTATGGTACTGCGAGTACCATGACATTGTCGGTCCTGCGCCTCCTGAGATGGGCGCGGAACAAGCGCGGACGTCGAAGTCTGCGCCGCCTTGCCCTTGGACCTGGCAGCGTCGTGAGCTTCCTCGTCGACGTCCGTCCTTCCGCCGACGTCTACCCCACCACCCGTTTGCTCCGGTGGCGGTGGGATCGACGTGGACGGAACAGCTGTCTCCGAAGCCTTCTTCTTCGGTGGCATGTTGATGAAGAAAATGAAGATCTAGCTCGTGTGAACGCCGGATCAGGTTCACACAACCTGGACGCCCCCTACCTGGCGCGCCAAAGATGTCGGGGAAACTGATCCACGAACACCTATGGGGCCGGCGGACCAAGCCCCTTTCGGTTCGGCGGGGGGCGGAGGTCGCACGAAGAGCAGATCGAGGCGAAGCACACGAGCAGTTTACCCAGCTTCGGAGCTCTCCGGAGAGATAATACTCCTACTGCTGCTTGTCTGATTGTATTGTGTTCTTGCTCGAGAGTGAGCTAAGTATTTCTCTGGCTTCCGAATGAGTCGAACCCCCTCTACGTTGCGCATGGGCCTCCTTTTATACGCTAAAGGGGTCACCGACAGGTGGCAACGTAAACAAGGGTACAAATGTAAAAAGAGAGGTGGTTGGTACAGTGCACCCTACCTAACCCTGACGGCAGGGGACAAGGGCATTAAATGCCCGTCTGCGTCGCCCAAACAGTGCAGAAAAGTACCATCAGGGACGCCACCGCTCACCACGATGGCGATCTTGTCAGCTTCGCATGCCACCGCGCACCTCTGGCTGCATAGCCTCCCGCCACGCGCGCCTGGAAAGGCCCCCAGAGCAACACGTTGGTGGATGCGCTGGAGCGTGGGCACAGAGTGGCCGCCTGCCGCGGCAAGCGCCTTGCGGCGGCCGTTGTCTTGTCGGGTCCGGAAGCTTGTCGCTCAACGGGCCTCGAGATGCCTTGGTTGGTCTTCCCGGCAAGCTCCTCTTGCCGGGGCCTTGTCGCCTTGCCGGGACGCGTGGCGCGTCGCGGCAAGTTCCTTGGGATGCCTTGGTTGGCCTTCCCGGCAAGATCCTCTTGCCGGGGCCTTGTCTCCTAAGCTTAAATACTTTGTTCTTGAATGGCTCTGAAGGAACCATGGAGGACCTTGGCGGTCGCCCGGCAAGCCTTGCCGCGGGGCGCTGCAACTGCTCGTGCACAAGTTCGGGATACTAGGGTACCCCTACTCTAGTACACCGACACTCCCCCTCCCTCCAGGTGGCGCCGGAACGCTGCCAGGGCCATCATCATCACCGCAATCTACACCAACACCTCCGTCATCTTCACCAACATCTTCATCACCTTACCCTACCTATCTACAGCGGTCCACTCTCCCGCAACCCGTTGTACCCTCTACTTGAAAATGGTGCTTTATGCTTCATATTGTTATACAATGATGTGTTGCCATCCTATGATGTCTGAGTAGATTTTCGTTGTCCTTTCGGTAATTGGTGAATTGCTATGATTGGTTTAATTTGCTTGTGGTTATGTTGTTGTACTTTGGTGCCCATCATATGAGCGCCCGTCTGGATCACACCATAGGGTTAGTTCTATGTTGATAGGACTATGTATTGGAGGGCAAGAGTGACAGAAGCTTCAACCTAGCATAGAAATTGATGCATACGGGATTGAAGGGGGGCCAATATATCTTAATGCTATGGTTGGGTTTTGCCTTAATGAACGTTAGTAGTTGTGGATGCTTGCTAATAGTTCCAATCATAAGTGCATAGAATTCCAAGTCAGGGATGACATGCTAGCAGTGGCCTCTCCCACATAAAACTTGCTACCAGTCTAGTAAATTTGTCAATTGCTTAGGGACAATTTCGCAACTCCTACCACCACTTTTCTGCACTCGCTATACTAACTTTATTGCTTCTTTATCTAAACAGCCCCTAGTTTATATTTACGTGCTCTTTATATTCTTGCAAACCTATCCAACAACACCTATGAAGTACTTCTAGCTTCATACTTGTTCTAGGTAAAGCGAACATCCAGGTGCGTAGAGTTGTGTCGGTGGTCGATAGAACTTGAGAGAATATTTGTTCTACCTTTAGCTCCTCGTTGGGTTCGACACTCTTACTTATCGAAAGAGGCTACAATTGATCCCCTATACTTGTTGGTTATCAAGACCTTTTTCTGGCGCCATTGCCGGGGAGTTATAGCGTGGGGTGAATATTCTCGTGTGTGCTTGTTTGCTTTATCACTAAGTAGTTTTTATTTTGTGCTCTTGTTTCATATATTTAGTTATGGGTAGGAAATGCAAAATCCAAAAAAATTAGTTGTACCTACCACACTAATGGTTGAAGAACCACTCAAAATCTATCACACTCCTAAAGCTTTTTACTTGGATCATCTTCGATCCATATGTGCTCATGCTGAAACCCCAACTAGCTTAGTTGAGGGCAAATCTTTAGATGAGCATGCTTGTTATGTGCAACACTGCTTATCTCAAAAAGGGAAACTTTTACTGGATCAAATTCATCATTTGCAATGCTATGCTTGGAATTTATGATTTTACTTGTTGTTCTGAAGACCCTAAGAAACACCTTCCCTACCAATGTGAGTTTAGTGATAATGGAATTGTATCTTTGTATGCTAAGGGTGTTTATAATTACTATGGTGTTCAACAAATTGAAGAATTTGTTGCTTTTAAGGGTGCTTATGAAATTGCTTCTTTGATTGGAAAGTATGATGCTACTCTTTACAAATCTAAAAATTTTGCCATGCTTAAATATTGTTATGATAATTATGCTTCTAATGCCTATGTTAAACCATATATTGAGGACTCCTCCGCTGTCCAAGAAGAGAATAATATTTTGCAGGAGTCTATGGAAGAAGGAATTGATGAAACTGTGAGCTCATTGGATGAAAAAGATGATGAGGAGAGCAAAGAACAAAAGGAGGAAGAGCAGATTAGCTACCCGTGCCCACCTTCTAATGAGATTAACTCTTAAACTCATACATTGTTTAATTTCCCTTCGTGCTTACCGAAGGATGATTGCTATGATCTCGTTGATTCTTTTGAAATATCCCTTTTTGATGATGCTTGCTATGCTTGTGGCCAAGATGCCAATATTAATTATGCTTATGGAGATGAACTTGCTATAATTCCTTATGTTAAACATGAAATTGTTGCTATTGCACCCACGCATGATAGTCCTATTATCTTTTTGAATTCTCCTGACTACACTATATCAGAGAAGTTTGCCCTCACTAAGGATTATATTGATGGGTTGCGTTTTACTACTACACATGATGATTTTGATAGATAGAATATGCATGTGCTTGCTGCTCCTACTTGCAATTATTATGAGAGAGGAACTACATCTCCGCCTCTCCATGTTTCCAATATGATAAAATTGCAAGAAACTGTTTATACTATGCATTGGCCTTTACTATGTGTGCATGAATTGTTCTTTTATCACATGCCGATGCATAGGAAGAGAGTTAGACTTCATCATTACATGATATATGTTACTTTGTGCTCACTACTAAATCACAAATCATTGCTAATTAAAATTGGCTTTGATATACCTTGGGATCCGGGTTGATCCATTACTTGAGCACTATATGCCTAGCTTAATGGAAGAAAGCGCTGCCAGGGAGACAACCCGAAAGTTTTAGAGAGTCATTCATTTCTGTTGTGTGCTTTTATAAAGTTTATATAGTAAAAACAATGTGCCAAGGTTTGCCTTTAGGATGTTTACAATGCTTGTTGGTTTGTGCGGTGCAGGACAGAAACTTTGGCTGGAGTGCGCGATTTTACATTTTTTACTGGAAAGTCAAACGGTTCTGAAAGTTTTTCCAATGTCTTGCTACACAAATTGTTTATTTTTCCTAATTGTTTCAGAATTTTGAGTACCATAAATATGGTGAATGTTCAGATTACTACAGACTGTCCTGTTTAAGACAGATTCTGTTTTTGATGCATAGTTTGCTTGTTTTGATGAAACTATCGATTTCTATCAGTGGATTAAACCATGGAAAAGTTATATTACAGTAGCTAAAATGCAAAAACAAAATATGAATTGGTTTGCAACAGTACTTAGGGTAGTGATTTGCTTTATTATACTAACGGATCTTACCGAGTTTTCTGTTGAGTTTTGTGTGGATGAAGTCTTCGAAGATTGAGGAGGTCTCATTATGAGGAAAAGGAGGAGAGGCAAGAGCTAAAGCTTGGAGATGCCCAAGGCACCCCAAGTGAATATTCAAGGAGACTCAAGCATCTAAGCTTGGGGATTCCCCGGAAGGCATCCCATCTTTCTTCAACAAGTATCGGTATGTTTTCGGATTCGTTTAGTTCATGCAATATGTGCAAATCTTGGAGCGTCTTTTGCATTTAGTTTTAACTTTTCTTTTATGCACCATGCTGGTATGAGATAGTCCATGGTTGATTTATAGAATGATCATTGCACTTCACTTAAATCTTTTGAGTATGGCTTTATAGAATGCTTCATGTGCTTCACTTATATTATTTGAAGTTTGGATTGCCTGTTTCTCTCTACATAGAAAACCGCCATTTTTAGAATGCTCTTTTGCTTCACTTATATTTGTTAGAGCGTGGGCATATCTTTTGTAGAAAGAATTAAACTCTCTTGCTTCACTTATATCTATTTAGAGAGATGACCGGAATTGGTCATTCACATGGTTAATCATAAAATCCTACATAAAACTTGTAGATCACTGAATATGATATGTTTGATTCCTTGCAATAGTTTTGTGATATAGAGATGATAATATGTGGGAGGTTCTAATAAATGGTTGTGTTTAGTAAGAATATTGGTGTTAAGGTTTGTGATTCCCGAAGCATGCACGTATGTTCTCCTAACCATGTAACCAAATTGGCGCGCATTGTATTTTGATTGTTTATCTTTGCGTGAAGGTCGGGGGCACGCGATGGTTAACTCCTACCAACCTCCCCCCTAGGAGCATGCGTAGTAGTACTTTGCTTGGAGGGCCAATAAAATTTTGCAATAAGTATGTGAGTTCTTTATGACTAATGTGAGTCCATGGATTATACGCACTCTCACCCTTCCACCATTGCTAGCCTCTTCAGTACCGTGCATTGCTCTTTCTCACCTCAAGAGTTGGTGCAAACTTCGCTGGTGCATCCAAACCCCGTGATACGATACACTCTATCACACATAAGTCTCCTTATATTTTCCTCAAAACAGCCACCATACCTACCTATCATGGCATTTCCATAGTCATTCCGAGATATATTACCATGCAACTTCCATCATCATCATATACAAGACTTGAGCATTTATCGTCATATTGCTTTGCATGATCGTAAGATAGCTAGCATGATGTTTTCATGGCTTGTCCATTTTTTGATGTCATTGCTACGCTAGATCATTGCACATCCCGGTACATTGCTGGAGGCATTCATATAGAGTCATATCTTTGTTCTAGATATCGAGTTGTAATATTGAGTTGTAAGTAAATAAAGTGTGATGATCATCATTATTAGAGCATTGCTCCAGTGAGGAAAGGATGATGGAGACTATTATTCCCCCACAAGTCGGGATGAGACTCCGGACTTTATGAAAAATAAAAGAGGCCAAAGAAGCCCAAATAAAAAAAGGCCAAAGAGGCCCACAAAAAAAGTAAAAAGAGAAAATAAAAGATAGAAAAAGAGAGAAGGGGAAATGTTACTATCCTTTTACCACACTTGTGCTTCAAAATAGCACCATGTTCTTCATACAGAGAGTCTCTTGAGTTATCAATTTCATATACTAGTGGGAATTTTCATTATAGAACTTGGCTTGTATATTCCGATGATGGGCTTCCTCAAATGCCCGAGGTCTTCATGAGCAAGCAAGTTGGATGCACACCCACTTAGCTTCAGTTTGAGCTTTCATACACTTATAGCTCCAGTGCATCCGTTGCATGGCAATCCCTACTCCTCGCATTGACATAAATTGATGGGCATCTCCATAGCCCATTGATTAGCTGCATCGATGTGAGACTTTCTCCCTTTTTGTATTCTCCACACAACCTCCACCATCATACTCTATTCCACCTGTAGTGCTATATCCATGGCTTGTGCTCATGTATTGGTGAGGGTTGAAAAAGCTGAAGCGCGTTAAAAAGTATGAACCAATTGCTTGGCTGACATCGGGATGGGCATGAGGGGTACCTTGTGTTAAGAAAAGGGAGCATAAAAGACTATATGATTTTGTAGGGATAATGTTCTTTAGCATTGATATTTTGAAAGGCATGATTCTTTGTTGGGATGCCCGAGTATTAAATTCTTTTATGTCAAATGATAGACTATTGCTTTGAATCACTCGTGTCTTAATATTCATGCCATGATTAGATTACATGATCAAGATTATGAAAGGTAACATTCCACATCAAAAATTATCTTTTTTATCATTTACCTACTCGAGGACGAGTAGGAATTAAGCTTGGGGATGCTGATACGTCTCTGTCGTATCTATAATTTTTTATTGTTCCATGCTAATATTCTACAACTTTCATATACTTTTGGCAACTTTTTATACTATTTTTGGGACTAACATATTGATCCAGTGCCCAGTGCCAGTTCCTGTTTGTTGCATGTTTTTTGTTTCGCAGAAAATCCATATCAAACGGAGTCCAAACGGGATAAAAACAGACGGAAATATTTTTGGAATATTTATGAATTTTGGGAAGAAGAATCAACGCGAGACGATGCTCGAGGGGGCCACGAGGTAGGGGGCACGCCCCAGGGGGGTGGGTGCGCCCTTGACCCTCGTGGACACCCCGTAAGGTGGTTGGTACCCTTCTTTCGCCGCAAAAAAGCTAATATCCGAAAACAAATGGTGTTCAAAGTTTCAATCCAATCGGAGTTACGGATCTCCGGGAATATAAGAAATGGTGAAAGGGCAGAATCAGGAACGCAGAAACAGAGAGAGACAGAGAGACAGATCCAATCTCGGAGGGGCTCTGTCACACCCTAGCTAGTCATGCATTAGAGTGTTGCATCATGTTTACTTTTCATCAGAAACTTGAAATGGGGATGACAGAACCCCCAGTCCCCTCTGAAACCAACTAGGGTTACTAAAATAATCTTTCAATGAACCTGAAATGCCCTTCTAAAATGTCCATCATTTTAGCCTTGGTTCAGAACCTCTGACAAAAGTGGTGCACATTTTTCTAGGCCATCTTAGGGTTTTTGAATTAAATCATAGATATTTGAATTTGGGCATTTAAAATAATATAAAATATTTAAATGCTCAAATATCTCCAAACTAAAATGTTTCATGTTGGAAATATTCCAACTATGGACCAGGAGTAGTTTGGTGATTTTTGGAGTTGACTAGGTATTTTATTTAATTCAACAAAGTTGCAGAAATATTAAATAAAACAGAAAACAGAAAAGAGAGGGAAGACTTACCTGTGCGGCCCAGCCAGCTGGCCGGCCCAGCTAGCCAGCCCAGCACTGTAGCTCCCCGTCGTCTTCCTCCCCACGCCCCGAAGCTGCTGCGTGCTCGCGCGCACACGGCCGCGCGGCCACCTCCTGCTTGCCGACGTCCTCCTGGCCGCGTGGACGACGTCCGCAGCCCATCCCGATCCCCCCTGCTCGCTCTCACTCTTCCCCGGCTTCTCCCTCGCTCTCTCCCTCTCACGGCCGAAGACCACCGTCGCCGCCGTTCGCCATAGCCACTGTCTCCGGCCACCCCTCGCTCCCCCGAGTAGCTCAGAAGCTCCGCCACAACTCCCTCTTCCTCCCCACCGCTCCACGAGTCCCCGGAAGCCCTGCATCGCCGCCACGTCGCCGTTCCCCTCTTCGGGCTCCGATCACCGTCGCCGACGAATTCGCCGTCTCCAGCGCGTCCCCGAGCCCGCTTCGACGCCCACTGCAACCGCGGTGAGCCCCCGAGCCGTTTCCCCCTCTCCTTCCCCTCGTTCCCTCACCGTAGCTGCATCCCCACCAAGGCCGAACCTCCGCCGTCGCCGAGCTCGTCGTCGACGCAGCTCCGGTGACCATTTGGTCACCCCGGCGAGTCCAACACGTTCGCAAGAACCCGTAGAGCATCCCTAGCGCCTCACTTTGCTCGACTTCGAGCTCCAGCACCAATCCCGCGCACGACCGAAACCCGGCGGCCGCAGCCGAGCTCACCGCCGTTGACTCCGGCCACCCCGACCCCAACTGACTCCGCCAAGAGCCGCGGGTCGTCCTCAGCTTCACTCCGGTGGTCGCCGCGTTCCATTTGGTGGCCGAAACGACCAAAACCACTATCGCCGCCGCACTGTTGGTCGCCGCCGGCCAGAACTCCGGCGAGCTGACGTGGCCTAGTTGATTAACCACTAATCCACCACCTACTGACGCTGACAAGTGGGCCCCAGGGCATAGTCAAAGCTAACCAGCCCGGGGTCAACGCGGGATTAGCCCTGTGACACTGACGTGTGGACCCCACACGTCAGGTTTGACCCGAGCCAGCCCTGTTGACCTGCTGATGTCACTGTGATGTCAGGCTGACGCAGTAATTGAATTTCTGGATTTAAATTAAATCAGGAAATTCCAGAATATTATTTAAACTTCAAAAACTCATAACTTTTATTTTGTAACTCCAAATTGGACAAATAATATATGAAAAATGATCAGAAAAATCCAATCTATCCATCTGTACTATTTTCATGCATGATCAAACAAGTTAACTTGATGTTTTAATCAGAACAAGAAAAGGCACTTTAAAAGGCCATATTTGAATTTGGAATTTGAATCTTTGATTCAAATTTGCTCAAACACATCTGGTTTTAGTTGCATTAGCCCAACACACTCATATTGCCATGTTTCATGCATGCATCATATTGTTGCACATTGTTTGGTGATGCCTGTGTATCGTTACCCTTTGCGACAGGATCTGTCTCCGAGGAGTACCGTGATTACCCTAACGAAGAATCGTATCCGTGCAACGAATCATCAGGCAAGCAACCAACCATTTGATCATATCGATACAATCCCATGTTCTCGCTCCTGCTCTCTTTTACTGCATTAAGACAACGCGATTCAAACTGCTGTGTGCTACGGTAGTTGAACCCATTTCCTCTGCATGACCTGTCATTGCCACAGTAACTAGATGAAACCCACTAGCATGTGTAGGAGTTGATTGAGCCATATGTATGTGTTGTTCCTACCTTGCTATGCCTGCTATGCTTAGAGTTGTGTCAGGTCTGGTTCATCTGGGTGATGGGCTAGAGTGAAATGATTATGTCGGTAATAAGAGTGGTGTGGTGAACACGATTTGGTAAAGGTATCGATGAGAGGCCATGTAGGAGTACATGGTGGGTTGTTTCATTGAAGCCGACCTTAAGCACTGAGATCTGTATGTGTGATTTAAGATACAGCTACTACCATGCATTGGGCCCTGAAATATGACCCCGCTCGACTTCTTAATCACCCTAGCTCTCTGTCCAGGAGTTGCAAGTAGTTTCTGGTGTTTGTAGCCTACTGGAGGCCGTGGACAGCGCTGACCGTAGGGGTGGGCTGTGATGCGGTAGGTACGTGGCCGGGTGTACCGAATACCCGTTAGGTATCTCGGGAACCCTGTTCACATCGTTCGAGGCCGTATGGGAAACCTCGGCCGGACTCCCTGCGGATGGAACCTGAATAGGCGATAAACCTGGACTAGAGGCTTAAGTGTTTAGGTAGGTCGTGGTCTACACCCACGTCGGCTTTCGCTTGAAGTCTGCCGAGCACATGTCGTGTGCAGACGCTAAGTGGTGGAAACATGTATGAAGAAGTACACCCCTGCAGGGTTAACATGATCTATTCGAATAGCCGCGTCCGCGGTAAAGGACTACTTGGTTGCCTATACAGTTCATAGACAAGTAAATGGAAACTATTAAAAGCCTCAAGATAAGTGTGAGTGCCGAGGATGGCTCTTCCGTAGGAAGACGGGGGCGGATCCTCGGTAGGGTATTGAAGTGGTGAGTAGTGGACTCGTGTGCGCAAAACTATTTCAAATTGGAGTATCGTAGGATAGTCTAGCCAAGAGTCAAAGCTGGCTTGCTGCAATAACTCCACCAACCCTTCTTGATACTATGCATGTATGTAGGATCTGATGTAAGTCTTGCTGAGTACCTTTGTACTCATGTTGCTATAATCTACATTTTTTACAGAAGACGCTGCAACCCCTTCTGATGGGTTCTATGTAGACGTTGACATGAACGAGTAGGCTAAAGACCCAGGTGGTGACCCTGAGCTTGTGAAGGACCTCGTAGTATAGCTAGGCTTTCCAGGCCTCTTTTATTTTACTAGTTGTCTGTACTCAGACAAATTACTTCCGCTGTTGGCTTGTATGATTGTATGACTTGTATGTTGGGTCGTGAGACCCGTACCTTTGTGTGTATGTTATGTATGGCTCACTGAGCCCTAAATAAAGTACTTGTGTCGTAGAGTCATGTTGTGATGCTTCGTTGTATTTGCACATATCGAGCATATTGTGTGTATGATTGAAATGCTTGGTATGTGTGGGATCTGACCATCTAGTCGTTTATCTTTAGTAGCCTCTCTTACCGGGAAATGTCTCCTAGTGTTACCGCTGAGCCATGGTAGCTTGCTACTGCTCTGGAACACTTAGGTTGGCCGGCATGTGTCCTTCTTTGTTCCTGTGTCTGTCCCTTCGGGGAAATGTCACGCTGTGAGTACCGGAGTCCTGTTAGCCCGCTACAGCCCGGTTTACCGGAGTCCTGCTAGCCCAGTGCTACAGCCCGGACCCACTTGCTGATGACCGACACGTTCGAAGCTGGGTCATGGATGCCTGTCCCTGTAAGTCTGTGCCACTTTGGGTTTACGACTAGTCATGTCAGCCCGGGCTCTTTATCATATGGATGCTAGCGACACTATCATATACGTGAGCCAAAAGGCGCAAACGGTCCCGGGAAAAGGTAAGACGACACCCGTGGGGATACCGTGCGTGAGGCCGCAAAGTGATATGAGGTGTTACCAGCTAGATCGATGTGACATCGAGTCGGGGTCCTGACAGCGTTGGCATCAGAGCCGGACTGCCTGTAGGTTCTCCAAGCCAAACTGGTCGATGTTGAGTCTAGAAATTCTTTAGTTATATGTAGGGGAATTGTTTGTGGGTTGGAACATAAGGCACTTTTTACTCCTTATACCTTATGACTTTCTCATCTGAGTCAGTCCATTCTTCCACCGGGGGTTAAGGAATTAGGATCTGTTCTCTCTATCAGGATCACGTATTACTAATCAGTAGTACCTTATAAGTTTGATGGTTACAAGCCTAGTTTAGTTCTACTACCACATTATGTTGTTAGAATGGTTCCAGAACTTTGATGTGATGATGTTGAGTGTGTACGAAATCCTTTGTCAAATGTCTCAATATCCTTTTTGAGCATTTACAGCTGTTATGCTGCCGAAATTTTGCTAGAAATTCTAATGCCCTTGCATTATGATTGCGCTTTCAGATGGCCACTCGCGACCTCAATCAAGTGGTTCGCCTGACTCGATGCCTAGATGTACCCGGCCATACTGCCAAGTTGGTCAGGGTAATGACTGAGGCTGGATACCGCTGGTATCCTGAGTACACGGTCGAAGAGCAATTCCGAGATTTCAATCAAAGCCAGTATCTCTGCACTGTCAGGATATTTCCATCTTATCCTGGATCCACCGAGCCTCTTCACTGTTCCTATGGACTCGGGGTTACTATCGAGATGGCTGTGCAGGATGCCGCCTACTCTATGATGACCATTATGCGAGTCAGATCTGGTTTATTTCGGGACTCTGACTTCCGGTATATGCCAGGATCACTTCCGGGAGCACAAGGGTATTTCCAGGCTATCTATGCTGACTCCACTCAGGAGGATTCACGGACTCGCACCACTGCTGAGATGCTCGAGGATAAGGACCGTGAAAATCGGGCCTTAAGGTTAGAGCTCTTCAATACCCGTGCTGACCACTGGGCCACTTTGACTCGGTTCGCACCGGCGGTGCAAGCTGGATATTCAGATATGCGCGATCTCTATCCTGTGAGATCTGCTCTGCCAGACGTGATGGTGTGGCGTGATGTAGGAGGCATCACCCCACCTCGCGGTCCCCGTAGGCCACCGTCTGTTGGTCCAAGACCTCATCCTAGCCCCTATGGTCCACAAGCTCCGCGAGATCGTCTGTTTCCGGATGAACATGTTGAGCTTCCAGGCTATGGAGGTGACTTCTACGAGGACTACTACGGATCGGTCTGAGTTAGTAGTAGTATCACTAGTTCGCACTAGCTGTGTCGTCTGTTGTCCTGCGTGTCTCGTGGGATATGACCTAGTTTGTACTCTTTCCGGAGATGTAGAAAAATAATGTATAGGAGCTTGGGATGCCTCCGATGAGATGTAATCCTCCTTTCACCGTGTTAGTACTTTGCTTGGTCTTGTACTAAACCTGTATGGTGTGTATGACGATGGAATAAAGAAGCAGTTTTCTGTATCTACCATGTCATACGGATGATCATCTTGCATTTCGAGTTATTCCTTACATTCTATATCCTATGTCGGAATTTTACCGTCCTGACTAAATCATTGTCTTGTTTACCTAGGATGGTCAACACGCGCGCTAACCCTGCTTCCCAAGAGCAGGCCGAAGGCAGTGAAGCCAGAAATGAACATCTGCCTCAACCTCCTTCACTAGCCGAGGTTATGATGGAAGCTGAGAGAAACAAGCGGGAGACAAACCGTTTGCTGGAGCGTATTGAACAGAATACAGCACACCATCAGAGGGCTAACGTGGTGTCACTCAGTGATTTTATCAAATTGCATCCACCCACGTTCCACCACTCCGTCGAGCCTCTCGACGCTGATGACTGGCTTCGCAGTATCTCTCACAAACTGCGTTCCGCGCTGGTAGCGGAGGCTGACAAGGTCACCTTTGCTGCATATCATCTTGAAGGCCCCGCTAGTCTATGGTGGGAGAATTATGGAGCTATGCGCCCAGCAGGCCATGTCACAACTTGGGCTGAATTCAGCGACGCTTTCCGTGAGCATCACATTCCGGAGGGTCTCATGGACCGTAAGCGTGAAGAATTTTGCAATTTCACCCAAGGCCAACTTTCTGTGGATGTCTATAGCAGAGAGTTTGGTAATCTCGCCCGATATGCAACTGAGGAAGTGTCTACTGACGCCAAAAAGCAAGCAAGGTTCCGTAAGGGCCTTAGTCCTGAGCTTCGCCGCGACCTCCGTCTGCATGAGTGCACATCCTTCTCGAAACTTGTCAACAAAGCCATCAGTGCTGAAACTGGTCAGACTGACTATGACGCAACACGCAAGCATGGACGTGACACGGGTTCCTCATCCGGTGCTGGTCCTCAGAAGCGCCGCGTGTGGGTACCCAACACCGCCTTGCCACCCAGGTTCACACCGAGGCCATCTTTCCAGGCGCCTCGCCCTGTTCAACAGTCTGCTCCAGCTAAGCCCTATGGGGGTCCAACCAATAATGCTCCTCCACGTACCAGTTCTGTGACTTGTTTCAAGTGTGGGGAATCTGGTCACTATATGCGTGAGTGCCCCCAGACCAACCCCAATCAATCTGCTAAAGCTGTTGGCCGTGGAAAGCCGACAGGAAAAGTGTTTCATGCCAAACCGGTCACCGCTTCACGTGGCCATGTCAACTGTGTCTCTGCCGAAGAAGCTCAAGAAGATCCCAACGTCGTTCTCGGTACGCTTCTTGTTAATTGCCACCCGGCATCTGTTCTTTTCGATACAGGAGCCTCTCATTCTTTTATATCTGAAAATTATGCTCGTTTGCATAACGTTGCATTCTGTGACTTGCCATCCTCTATGGTAATTCAAACTCCGGGATCCAAATGGCAAACTTCTAGAGTAAGCCATGGAAATGAAATCCAAGTCGACAGACTTGTTTTTCTTGCATCTTTGATAGCCCTTAAATCTTCAGATATTAATATCATTTTGGGTATGGACTGGATGTCAGCTCATCATGCCCAAATCGATTGCTTTTCTAGGACTGTTCAACTCACCCATCCTTCGGGGAAGATAGTCAGTGTTTTGACTCGAATAGCCAAGCGACAATTATATTCTCTTAACGCCAACCCTTTGCCAGACCTTGAGGACGTTCCGGTAGTCCGTGACTTTCTGGATGTCTTTCCAGAGGAATTGCCAGGTGTTCCACCTGACCGGGATGTTGAGTTCGTAATTGACCTCATTCCAGGAACCGTTCCGATTGCTAGAAGACCTTATAAGATGGCACCATTAGAACTAGCCGAGCTTAAGAAACAACTCGATGAATCCTTGAAAAAGGGTTTCATCCGCCCTAGTTCATCTCCGTGGGCCTGCCCCGTCCTATTCGTCAAGAAGAAGGATGGTACGGACCGCATGGTTGTAGATTACCGACCTGTCAATTTGGTCACAATCAAGAACAAATATCCACTTCCCAGGATCAACGATCTGTATGATCAGCTCGCTGGATCCTCAGTCTTCTCCAAGATGGATTTGAGGTTGGGATACCATCAAATCAAAATCAGGAACGGGGACATTCCTAAAACGGCCTTTGTTACTCGTTATGGCCAATACGAGTACACCGTCATGTCCTTCGGTTTAACCAACGCTCCAGCCACCTTTTCTTGGTTAATGAACTCAATCTTCATGGAGTATTTAGATAAATTCGTCGTAGTTTATCTCGATGATATACTCATCTACTCCAAGAACGAGGAAGAACATGCCGAACATCTAAGACTAGTGTTGCAGAAACTTCGAGAGCATCGCCTTTATGCCAAATTTTCAAAATGTGAATTCTGGTTGCCAGAAGTGACCTATCTGGGTCATGTAATATCTGGTAAAGGTATCGCTGTTAACCCTGAGTGAGTTCAAGCCGTCCTTGACTGGACTCCACCTGAATCTGTCAAGCAAGTTCGGAGTTTTCTAGGCTTAGCGAGCTATTGCCGTCGCTTTGTCGAGAACTTCTCCAAAGTTGCTAAACCTCTAACCGAACTCCTCAAGAAAGATAAGAAGTTCGAATGGACTCCACAATGTGAGCACAGCTTTCAGGAACTGAAAAGACGCCTGACTTCTGCTCCCGTGCTGGTACCGCCAGACTTCTCCAAAGACTTTGTTATCTACTGCGACGCCTCGCGACAAGGACTAGGTTGCATTCTCATGCAAGATCGACACGTAATTGCCTACGCTTCACGGCAATTGCACCCACATGAGGAGAATTATCCTACCCATGATCTAGAACTTGCAGCCGTAGTCTATGCACTTAAGACCTGGTGACATTACCTCCTCGGTAATCGTTGCGAAATATTCACTGATCACCAAAGCCTGAAGTACATCTTCACCCAACCGGATCTGAATCTCAGGCAAAGACGTTGGGTTGAATTGATCACAGACTTCGACTTAGGAATAACCTATACCCCAGGGAAAGCCAACGTCATGGCTGATGCGCTAAGTCGTAAATCTTATTGTAACAACCTGATGTTACAACAAAGTCAACCGCTTCTCCATGAGGAATTTCGGAAGCTTAACCTTCACATTGTACCTCAAGGTTTTCTTTCCACCTTGGTGGCAAAACCTACACTTACGGATCAAATCATCGCTGCCCAAAAGCGAGATAAGGGAATCTCTAAAATCAAAGAGAACATTGCTAGCGGAGGTGCTAGTTGTTTCTCCACTAATGATCATGGTGTTGTGTACTTTGAGAACCGTCTAGTGGTTCCCAAGAACCAGCATCTACGGTAGTTGATCCTTAAGGAGGCCCATGAATCTCCTCTCACCATTCATCCCGGTAGTACTAAAATGTATCAGGACCTACGCCAGAGGTTCTGGTGGACTAGGATGAAGAGAGAAATTGCTCAGTATATTGCCAATTGCGACGTCTGCCGTCGTGTAAAAGCAGAGCATCAACGGCCTGCTGGCACCCTTCAACCCTTAGCTATTCCTGAATGGAAATGGGATAAAATTGGTATGGATTTCATTACCGGCTTTCCCAGGACCAAAAGAGGGAATAATGCTATCTTCGTCGTGGTCGATCGTCTTTCCAAAGTAGCTCATTTCTTACCTGTTCGTGAGAGTATAACCGCTAGCCAGCTGGCAGACTTATACATCTCCCGAATAGTGTCCCTTCATGGTGTTCCTTTGGAAATCAATTCGGATCAAGGAAGTCTTTTCACCTCTCGATTTTGGGAAAGTTTCCAAAATGCTATGGGAACTCGTCTCTCCTTTAGCACCGCCTTCCACCCTCAGTCGAGTGGTCAAGTGGAACGCGTCAATCAGATTCTAGAAGACATGCTTCGAGCCTCTGTAATCTCATTCGGAATGGACTGGGAGAAGTGCCTTCCATTTGCCGAATTCGCTTACAACAACAGCTATCAATCTAGCTTGGGTAAAGCCCCTTTTGAAGTTCTCTATGGACGACGATGTCGAACACCCCTTAACTGGTCAGAGACCGGGGAAAGACAATTCTTTGGCCCGGATATGATTCAGGAAGCAGAAGAACAAGTTCGTATCGTTCGTGAAAAGTTGAAAACAGCCCAATCCCGTCAAAAGAGTCAATATGACCGAAAACATAAGGCTATGACTTTCGCGGTTGACGAGAAGGCTTATCTTCGGGTCACCCCTCTGAAGGGAACCCAACGTTTCGGTATCAAAGGCAAATTGGCTCCTCGTTACATTGGACCTTTTCGCATTCTTGCCAAACGAGGAGAAGTTGCCTACCAGTTGGAACTACCTCCGCACCTCTCCAGGGTTCACGATGTCTTCCACGTCTCTCAACTCAGGCGTTGCTTCTCGGATCCTATCCGTGAAGTGGACCACGAAACGCTTGATCTCCAAGATAATCTTACATATCGAGAGTACCCCATTCGTATCCTCGATCAAGCCGAACGTACCACGCGACGTCATAATATCAAGTTTCTCAAGGTTCAATGGTCGCACCATTCTGAGGATGAAGCAACTTGGGAAAGGGAGGATCGTCTTCAACTTGAATATCCCGCCTTCTTCTCGGAGGAACCCAAATCTCGGGACGAGATTCTTTTGAGTGGGGGTGAGTTGTCACACCCTAGCTAGTCATGCATTAGAGTGTTGCATCATGTTTACTCTTTCATCAGAAACTTGAAATGGGGATGACAGAACCCCCAGTCCCCTCTGAAACCAACTAGGGTTACTAAAATAATTTTTCAATGAACCTGAAATGCCCTTCTAAAATGCCCATCATTTTTGTCTTGGTTCAGAACCTCTGCCAAAAATGGTGCACATTTTCCTAGGCCATCCTAGGGTTTTTGAATTAAATCATAAATATTTGAATTTGGGCATTTAAAATAATATAAAATATTTAAATGCTCAAATATCTCCAAACTAAAATGTTTCATGTTGGAAATAATCCAACTATGGGCCAGGAATAGTTTGGTGATTTTTGAAGTTGCCTAGGTATTTTATTTAATTCAACAAAGTTGCAAATATATTAAATAAAAACAGAAACAGAAAAAAAGGGGAAAACTTACCTGGCGCCACCGCAGGCCCACCAGCCAGCCCACCTGGCCGGCCCAGCCCGGCCACCGCTCCAGCGAGCTGCTTGGCTTGCCAGGCAGGCAGCCAAGGTGCTCGGCGGCGGCACCGCAGCTCGCCACGCAGCTGCACGCCGCCCGGCCTCCCCCTCTCGCCGCCCTGATGGCCTGGACGAGCTCCACGTCGCGCCCCGACCCTCCTGGACACCTCCATTCGCCCCCAGCTCCTCTCCCTCGCGCTCCCACGCCATGGCCGACGCCACCGTCGCTGCACCACTGTCGTAGCCGTGCTCCCCGTCGTCTCCACGCCGCGCCACCCTGTCCAGAAGCTCCGCCGCCCTCTACTCCTTCGAGCTAGCCGAGCCCCGAGCGCTCGCGTGCCTCGAAGCCGCCGCACCAACCTCGCCCGAACCGCCATCGCCGGAGATCCCCTTCGCCGTTGCCACCGCAGCAGCTCGTCCCCGACCACGCCGTCCTCTCCGTCAAGACCACAGTGAGCTGGGCTAACTTCCCCTTCCTCTCTTTCTCTCTCTCGAGCACCACAGCGAGCGCACCAAGCTCACCCGCACGCGCCGTCGCGGACCTCGTCGCCGACGTGCTTCCGGCCACACTCCGGCCACAAGATGGTGTCCATCTTGCTCACCGAGTCCCACAGCACCTAGCTAGCCACTCCACGAGCCTCACCGACCCCTCTAGCGCCAAGTTCATCCTCGACCGAACCCCGGTGGCCGCCAAAGTCGTCGCCGGCGCCAACTCCAGCCACCCCGACCCCAACGGACTCCGCCAAGAGCTGCGGGTTGTCCTCAGCTCCACTCCGGTGGTCTCCGCGGTCCATTTGGTGGCCGAAATGGCCAAAACCACTCCCGCCGCCGCGTCGGGCTCGCCGGCGGCTAAACGCCGGCAGCCGACTTTGACTTTGACCACGGGTGGGCCCTGGTTGACTCCCCTGAGTCAATGACAGGTGGGGCCCAGCCCTGTTAATTAAACAGGATTAGTTTTAATTAAATTTTAATTAAATTAATCACCCTGACATGCGGGACCCACTGTCAGGTTTGACCCAGACCTGTTCCGTTGACCTGCTGACGTCACACTGACGTCAGGCTGACGCAGTAATTGATTTTCTGGATTTAAATTAAATCAGGAAATTCCAGAATATTATTTAAACTTCAAAAATTCATAACTTTTATTCTGTAACTCCAAATTGGACAAATTATATATGAAAAATGATCAGAAAAATCCAATCTATCCATCTGTACTATTTTCATGCATGATCAAACAAGTTAAATTGATGTTTTAAGCAGAATAAGGAAAAGCACTTAAAGAGGCCATGTTTGAGTTTGAAATTTGAATCTTTGATTCAAATTTGTTGAAACCCTTCTGGTTTTAGTTGCATTAGCCCAACACACTCATATTGCCATGTTTCATGCATGCATCATATTGTTGCACATTGTTTGGTGATGCTTGTGTATCGATGTCCTTTGCGACAGGTTCTGCCCCCGAAGAATACCGTGATTACCCTAACGAAGAACCATATCAGTGCATCGAACCATCAGGCAAGCAACCAACCATTTGATCATATCGATACAATCCCATGTTCTCGCTCCTGCTCTCTTTTACTGCATTAAGACAACGCGATTCAAACTGCTGTGTGCTACGGTAGTTGAACCCATTTCCTCTGCATGACCTTTCATTGCCACAGTAACTAGATGAAACCCACTAGCATGTGTAGGAGTTGATTGAGCCATATGTATGTGTTGTTCCTACCTTGCTATGCCTGCTATGCTTAGAGTCGTGTCAGGTCTGGTTCATCTGGGTGATGGGCTAGAGTGAAATGATTATGTCGGTAATGAGAGTGGTGTGGTGAACACGATTTGGTAAAGGTATCGATGAGAGGCCATGTAGGAGTACATGGTGGGTTGTTTCATTGAAGCCGACCTTAAGCACTGAGATCTGTATGTGTGATTTAAGAATCAGCTACTACCATACATTGGGCCCTGAAATATGACCCCGCTCGACTTCTTATTCACCCTAGCACTCTGTCCAGGAGTTGCACGTAGTTTCTGGTGTTTGTAGCCTACTGGAGGCCGTGGACAGCGCTGACCGTAGGGGTGGGCTGTGATGCGGTAGGTACGTGGCCGGGTGTACCGAATACCCGTTAGGTATCTCGGGAACCCTGTTCACATCGTTCGGGGCCGTATGGGAAACCTCGGCCGGACTCCCTGCGGATGGAACCTGAATAGGCGATAAACCTGGACTAGAGGCTTAAGTGTTTAGGTAGGTCGTGGTCTACACCCACGTCGGCTTTCGCTTGAAGTCTGCCGAGCACATGTCGTGTGCAGACGCTAAGTGGTGGAAACATGTATGAAGAAGTACACCCCTGCAGGGTTAACATGATCTATTCGAATAGCCGCGTCCGCGGTAAAGGACTACTTGGTTGCCTATACAGTTCATAGACAAGTAAATGGAAACTATTAAAAGCCTCAAGATAAGTGTGAGTGCCGAGGATGGCTCTTCCGTAGGAAGACGGGGGCGGATCCTCGGTAGGGTATTGAAGTGGTGAGTAGTGGACTCGTGTGCGCAAAACTATTTCAAATTGGAGTATCGTAGGATAGTCTAGCCAAGAGTCAAAGCTGGCTTGCTGCAATAACTCCACCAACCCTTCTTGATACTATGCATGTATGTAGGATCTGATGTAAGTCTTGCTGAGTACCTTTGTACTCATGTTGCTATAATCTACATTTTTTACAGAAGACGCTGCAACCCCTTCTGATGGGTTCTATGTAGACGTTGACATCAACGAGTAGGCTAAAGACCCAGGTGGTGACCCTGAGCTTGTGAAGGACCACGTAGTATAGCTAGGCTTTCCAAGCCTCTTTTATTTTACTAGTTGTCTGTACTCAGACAAGTTACTTCCGCTGTTGGCTTGTATGATTGTATGACTTGTATGTTGGGTCGTGAGACCCGTACCTTTGTGTGTATGTTATGTATGGCTCACTGAGCCCTAAATAAAGTACTTGTGTCGTAGAGTCATGTTGTGATGCTTCGTTGTATTTGCACATATCGAGCATATTGTGTGTATGATTGAAATGCTTGGTATGTGTGGGATCTGACCATCTAGTCGTTTATCTTTAGTAGCCTCTCTTACCGGGAAATGTCTCCTAGTGTTACCGCTGAGCCATGGTAGCTTGCTACTGCTCTGGAACACTTAGGCTGGCCGGCATGTGTCCTTCTTTGTTCCTGTGTCTGTCCCTTTGGGGAAATGTCACGCTGTGAGTACCGGAGTCCTGTTAGCCCGCTACAGCCCGGTTTACCGGAGTCCTGCTAGCCCAGTGCTACAGCCCGGACCCACTTGCTGATGACCGACACGTTCGAAGCTGGGTCATGGATGCCTGTCCCTGTAAGTCTGTGCCACTTTGGGTTTACGACTAGTCATGTCAGCCCGGGCTCTTTATCATATGGATGCTAGCGACACTATCATATACGTGAGCCAAAAGGCGCAAACGGTCCCGGGAAAAGGTAAGACGACACCCGTGGGGATACCGTGCGTGAGGCCGCAAAGTGATATGAGGTGTTACCAGCTAGATCGATGTGACATCGAGTCGGGGTCCTGACAGGCTCTCGCCCCTCCCACGCGATGGAGACCATGGAACAGTGGGGAAACCCTTCTCCCACCTAGGGAGAAGGTCAAGGAAGAAGAAGAAGGAGGGGGCTCTCTCCCCCTCTCTCCCGGTGGCGCCGGAACGCTGCCAAGGCCATCATCATCACCGCAATCTACACCAACACGTCTGTCATCTTCACCAACATCTTCATCACCTTCCCCTATCTGTCTACAGCGGTCCACTCTCCCGCAACCCGTTGTACCCTCTACTTGAAAATGGTGCTTTATGCTTCATATTGTTATACAATGATGTGTTGTCATCCTATGATGTCTGAGTAGATTTTCGTTGTCCTTTCGGTAATTGGTGAATTGCTATGATTGGTTTAATTTGCTTGTGGTTATGTTGTTGTACTTTGGTGCCCATCATATGAACGCGCGCGTGGATCACACCATAGGGTTAGTTGTATGTTGATAGGACTATGTATTGGAGGGCAAGACTGACAGAAGCTTCAACCTAGCATAGAAATTGATGCATACGGGATTGAAGGGAGGCCAATATATCTTAATGCTATGGTTGGGTTTTGCCTTAATGAATGTTAGTAGTTGTGGATGCTTGATAATAGTTCCAATCATAAGTGCATAGAATTCCAAGTCAGGGATGACATGCTAGCAGTGGCCTCTCCCACATAAAACTTGCTACCAGTCTAGTAAAGTAGTCAATTGCTTAGAGACAATTTCTCAACTCCTACCACCACTTTTACGCACTCGATATACTAACTTTATTGCTTCTTTATCTAAACAGGCCCTAGTTTATATTTACGTGCTCTTTATATTCTTGCAAACCTATCCAACAACACCTACGAAGTACTTCTAGTTTCATACTTATTCTAGGTAAAGCGAACGCCAAGCATGCGTAGAGTTGTATCGGTGGTCGATAGAACTTGAGGGAATATTTGTTCTACCTTTAGCTCCTCGTTGGGTTCGACACTCTTACTTACCAAAAGAGGCTACAATTGATCCCCTATACTTGTGGGTTATCAAAGTACTATTCAACACTAAGTCAAAATACCCAGTGGGTGATTGGATGCGAAATGCAGACCCATGATAGATGCACATAAAGGTTCCAAAACGCTCATCCAAGGACATCTTACGAACAATGAAGCAGCAGTTGCAACTACCACTAATCGAGAGACCAATCGGAAAACAACTAACCTTGACATTGACCTGCAGAGCGGTGCTGGCATTGTACGCAACCTGACTGGCCTCGTGCACCATCTTCATCTGCTGCATCACAAGGTTTGCCTGGATAAGGGCTTCCCTAGCGACACTCGGCGGGTCGTCTGGAGTGTGGTATGCAGCAAAGAGCAATGACGGCAATACAGTCGGAGTGATCACAGGATCTGAAACATGGAGCTATGCAGGCGAAGCGGAGACTTGAGCAGTCGACGCCAAGGGACGCTCAGTCGACAGTGGATTGGCAAAAGAAACATTAGTCCGAGCCGGATCTCGGATCGCTGGACCACTATCTGTGGTGCGGATGTCGACTGAGTCCCCTGGCCTGTAGCCATCCTCCTACTTGAAGACCTGCCCCTCCTTCCCGTGTCTTTCAGAGGCGTTTCTTCCTCATCTTCTGGAAGCTCAATGACGTCTCACGGAGCTGCAACACAAGGCAACCATAAGGGCACAATCGACAGATAATCCAGTCGACAAAACAAAATTAAGATGGCAAGAGCGTACCACATTTGGAAGTAGTCGCGTCATCAGTCTCCTCATCACCCGAAGCCTTGTCAATTTCCATGGAGGTCCCGGAAGTTGCAGCACTGAAAAGTTCACGATCCACTCGGTCAGAGCAGGAGTACGCGCCAATAAGAGAACACAGAAAGGCAGAACACTCACGTAGAAGCAACGGGAATGTCCATCTTGATCTTGGGCAAGGTCTTCCGAGACTTCTATGGGGCAACCTTGGGCTGCTTGGCGACCTTCTCTGACGGCTCCGGAGTCGAAGTCCTAGTGCGCTTATGCGCTTGTGTACTCGAAGCTGCAGTCTTGCCACGCCCACCCGCTGGATCATGGAACTGCTTGGATCGGCGCTCGGTGTGAGGTGGTGAGTCGACTTCCTCCTCTTCATCGTCCGACTCGTCACTCTCCTCCTCGTCATCGTCATTTGCGGACTGCCACTCACCACTTTCTTCGATGCTATCCGCTCCCTCCTGGACTTGCTCCTGGGCTTGCTCCCCATCTGGCATTGAATACATCTCAGTGTAAACCTGCAAGGCAAAGAGTTAATCCAACATCAGTCGGATTCAGAAATAGTTACAAGACAGATTGAAGTACACTCGGTAGCAAGGATCAGACCTTGTCTGGCAGGTTGTGACAGTCGAATGGATCGACTCTCCTGGCTCCCCTGGGGTTATCCTTGTTCCCGGTAATGCCCTTCAGCCACAGGGCCACCGTCTCATCCATAACCTCCTCTGAGTGAACCCGAGCGGTGTCATTGGCACCCGAGTACATCCACATCGAATGGTCATGAGCTTGGAGCAGCTGGATGCGTCAACTGAGAAACACTGAAAGGATCGAGAAGAGGTGTCTAGAGGGGGGTGATTAGACACTAAGTACCAAAAGTTGTAGTTTTTAACTTCTTTAAGTTTAAGTGGAGTTTAGGCACAAGTTTAACACTCACAATACATAACAAGAAAGCATGCAAAGAGTATATGGGCAGCGGAAAGTAAAGCATGCAACTTGCAAGAATGTAAAGGGAAGGGATTGGAGGATTCAAACGCAATTGGAGACATGGATGTTTTTGTCGTGGTTCCGATAGGTGGTGCTATCGTACATCCACGTTGATGGAGACTTCAACCCACGAAGGGTAACGGTTGCGCGAGTCCACGGAGGGCTCCACCCACGAAGGGTCCACGAAGAAGCAACCTTGTCTATCCCACCATGGTCGTCGCCCATGAAGGACTTACCTCACTAGCGGTAGATCTTCACGAAGTAGGCGATCTCCTTGCCCTTACAAACTCCTTGGTTCAACTCCACAATCTTGTCGGAGGCTCCCAAGTGACACCTAGCCAATCTAGGAGACACCACTCTCCAAGAAGTAACAAATGGTGTGTTGATGATGAACTCCTTGCTCTTGTGCTTCAAATGATAGTCTCCCCAACACTCAACTCTCTCTCACAGGATTTGGATTTTGTGGAAAGAAGATTTGAGTGGAAAGCAACTTGGGGAAGGCTAGAGATCAAGATTCATATGGTAGGAATGGAATATCTTGGCCTCAACACAAGTGTAGGTGGTTCTCTCTCAAAAAATGCAAGTTGGAAGTATAGGTTCGTTCTGATGGCTCTCTCCACGAATGAAGAGGAGGTGGAGAGGTATATATAGCCTCCACACAAAATCTAACCGTTACACACAACTTGCCAAACTCGGTGGGACCAAATTGGGAAACTCGGTCACACCGATTCATCAAATCTAGTGACCGTTAGGATTTTCGGTGGGACCGACATGCAACTCGGTAGGACCGATATGGTTAGGGTTAAGGCATAACGTAATCTTGGTGAGACCGATTACACAAGCTCGGTAGGACCGATTTTGGTAATAAGCTAACCAGAGAGTTGGTCAGGCAAACTTGGTAGGACTGATTACACAAACTCGGTGGGACCAATTTTGGTAATAAGTTAACCAGAGAGTTTCCATTGTAATCTCGGTAGTACCGATTACTCAAACTTGGTGAGACCGATTTTGGTAATGGACATACACAGAGAGATTACAATCCCATCTTGGTGAGACCGAGATCCCTATCGGTGAGACCAATTTGCCTAGGGTTTGTGGCAGTGGCTAAGACATCTGAACTCGGTGGCGCCGGATAGAAAGAATCGGTGGGGCCGAGTTAGACTTTTGGTTTAGACATATGTGGATGTGAGAAAGTAGTTGAGGGCTTTGGAGCATATCACTAAGCACTATGAAGCAAGAACCTTATTAAGCAACACCTCATCCCTCCTTGATAGTATTGGATTTTCCTATAGACTCAATGTGATCTTGGATCACTAAAATATGAAATGTAGAGCCTTGTTCTTGGAGCTTGAGCCAATCCTTTGTCCTTAGCATCTTGAAGGGGTTCCACATCCTTTAGTCCATGCCACTTCATTGTTGAACTTGTCTGAAACATACTAGGTAAAAGTATTAGTCCAACAAGAGATATGTTGACATTAATTACCAAAATCACCCAGGGAGCACTTGTGCTTTCAATCTCCCCCTTTTGGTAATTGATGACAACATACATCAAAGCTTTAGATAAAGATATAAAGAATAGCAAGTAAAGCTTTGGAAAGACATGTAACAAGCATAGGCTCCCCCTACATGTATGCAATCATGTGAATATGGAATATAGAAAAATGTGAGAGAATAACCATGACAGAGTAGGCAATGTGTTACATGTATCTTGGCTATATGCATCAGAGCAAAAGATGTGAATGTTGGAAATGTACCTTCGTGCTCATGAGTCCTTCTTGCAAACAATATGTACATCAGCAGGAATTCCTCATACACATGATTGTGATGCATATACTTACCTTGTGGTCTTGAGTTGGTTTAGGATGGAATGAACCTGTGAAAATATGGTTAGATAACACAAATACCCTTACTAGCCAGAGCAAACAAAAGAAACCACAAGAGTACCAAGACTGGGATGACATGTAGAGAGTGAGTACTGAGTACCACATTGGATATAGACATGTCCCCAAAGGTAAAGATGTGCAAGGAATTTAAAGGATTTCTTTCCCTTAGATGTCTTGCTCCCCCTGAATCTAACATGGGATACTGGGAGAAGATAGGGAACAGAAAATCAGAGCTCAAAGAAACAAATGAACAGAGCTAATGCAAATAAGCACATATGAACATGTCTTTCCCCTCAAGAAGACATGTGGCATCTCTCCTCTTGAACACCAAGCATCTGGGATCCTTGAAGATTACTCTCTCCTTGAGTATTCTCTCCCCCTAGAGATATGATTAAGCTTTGATGTGATCTCTCTCTCCCCATTTGACATCAATTTCCAAGAAGGGTCTTCTGGAATTTGTCGTGAATGTGTTTGGTCCTTGAGTCACAGCACAAAGCACTAAGGAAAATGTGATGCTTGTAGACGACAAGATTCATTGAGTGGAGCTGGATCAAAAGAATGCAGGAATAAATGGCAAAATGTTTTTCCTATAGTGGAATCGGTGGCACCGAGTGGTATGCTTCGGTTGCACCGAAAGGATTCGGTTGGACCGAAAGCATCAAACCGGTGACACCGAGTTCATCACAGAGAAAACACCTGTCACCTCAGCTCACTAGACAAGTAAGATCTCACAAGGATTTGCAAGAAATTAACTGGAAGATTTGCAACGAATTGGATGCAGGGAAACCAGAACAAATAGAAAAGAAAAGAAATCTAGATGAAGTTTTTTTTGAAAGGGGAAACAAATATGCATGAGACAAATGCAATAGCACAGAAAAGAACGCAAGAGAACTTCATCTAGAATTGGTCAGCGACAAAGTCACCTATGTTAGAGTATATTGACTTAGGAGTCAAGTGAGATCACTTGATCATAGGTCATACTCGTCGTTTAAGCTCAAAATGGGTTTACCATTTTTCGTTTAAGCATCTTGATGTATTATCATCTTGTCGAGTTGCTTTGACTCATGACTTGTAGTAAAGCTTCTCTAAGATGGAATAACATACCTTGGGTGGTGGTGTTGATCGTCATCATGTAGTTGAACTTGTGTGGGTTGCTCAAGGTTGATGTAGCTCATCAAGAGTTGGGAGCACCACTTGGAATTTGAGTTCATCTACCTACATGGGTTGGTTTTTGCAAGGAAGAGCACTTGTGTATCCAAAATGACAATCATGAAACTCAACATAGAATTTGTCAAAGGATATGTTTGAATGGTTTCGTGCTTCCTTGTCTTCGACCACCATTGTGTAGAGACTTGGTGATGTAGAGATTGCTCAAGATGTGAGTGAGTTGCAATCTCATAGATTTAGATTCATCCAAGTACCTACATGGGTTAGATAACATGCAAGGTGCAAATATATTCAAGACATAAGATTATCATCATAAGAGAAATATCAAGGATTAGTCATAAGCTCATGTCTTGCATGTATCCAATGGAGTTCCTACTCCAAGTTTGAAGCATCAATGATGTTCAATTCACCTATTAACCTGCAAAACACTTTCTCATCAAGTGGTTTCGTGAAAATATCCGCTAATTGTTTTTCGGTGCGAACATGCTTAAGATTAATGTCACCCTTAGCAACATGATCTCGAATGAAATGATGACGAACTTCAATATGCTTATTCGAGAGTGTTGCACGGGATTGTGAGCAATCTTGATAGCACTTTCATTGTCACAAAGTAATGGAACATGTTTCACATATATCCCATAATCTTTAAGAGTTTGGGTCATCCAAAGTAATTGAGCACAACATGAACCAGCGGCAATGTATTCCGCTTCGGCGGTGGATAAGGATACCGAGTTTTGTTTCTTGGAAGACCAAGACACAAGAGATCTACCAAGAAATTGACAAGTACCCGAAGTGGACTTTCTATCAACCTTGTCACCGGCATAGTCCGAGTCAGAGTAGCCAACAAGATCGAAAGAGGCCCTCTTTGGATACCAAATGCCAAAGTTTGGTGTATGGATTAAGTATCTCACTATCCTTTTCACGGCCTTAAGATGACATTCTTTAGGAGCAGCTTGATATCGTGCACACATGCACACACTTAGCATGATATCGGGACGTGAAGCACATAGATATAACAATGGACCAATCATAGAGCAATAAACCTTTTGATCGACCGGTTCACCATCTTTGGTCAAATCAAGATGTCCACTAGTAGGCATGGGTGTAGTCATACCTTTGCATTCTTGCATATTGAACTTCTTGAATAAGTCCTTGGTGTACTTCATTTGAGAGACAAAGGTACCTTCCTTAGTTTGCTTGATTTGCAAACCAAGAAAGAATTTGAGTTCACTCATCATAGACATCTCAAACTTCTCCGACATTAGCTTCCCAAACTTTTCACTAAAATGAGGGTTAGTAGAACCAAATATAATATCATCGACATAAATTTGGCATACAAATAGTTCTCCATTGACCTTTTAGTAAAAAGAGTAGAATCAATTTTCCCGATTTCAAAGCCTTTTTCAATGAGGAACTTGGTCAAGCATTTATACCACGCTCTAGGAGCTTGTTTAAGATCGTAAAGAGCTTTGTGAAGTTTGTAAACATGATCAGGTTTCTTAAGATTAAAAAAGTCGGGAGGTTGTTTAACAAAAACTTCCTCCTCTATTTCACCATTTAGAATAGCACTTTTAATGTCCATTTGGTACAAGGTGATATCATGGTGATTGGCATAGGCAAGTAAGATGCTAATGGACTCAAGTCTAGCAACGGGAGCATAAGTCTCACCATAGTCCATACCTTTGACTTATGTGTAGCCTTGGGCGACGAGACATGCTTTGTTGCGAACTACTTGTCCATCTTCATCTTGCTTGTTGCAAAACACCCATTTGGTACCGATGATGTTGTGGTTGTTGTCGGGCTTCTCAACCAATGTCCAAACTTGATTTCTCTCGAAGTTGTGTAGCTCTTCATGCATAGCGTTTATCCAATCTGGATCTTCCAATGCTTCTTCAACCTTCATAGGTCCAATGCTAGAGATGAATGAATAGTGTTCACAAAAGTTAGCTAAACGAGTTTTAGAGCGAGTGATTCTCCCGGTTTGGATATCATTGTAGATTTGCTCGACGGGATGGTCTTTAGAAATTCTTGCTCGAACTCGTGAAAGCTTTTGCTTGGGTCTTGGTTGAAAATCTTCTTCATCTTGTTCTTATTCTTGGCCTTCTTCATTGTCGACGTTGTCGTTCTCTTGTTGTGGTGGAGAAGGAGGTTGTTGACGTTCGTCTTGGTGTACTTCCTTGTTTTCTTCATCTTGGTGTGTCCCACTCGTGGATGCTTCCATATCAACTCTTGGTTCACCTTGTCGTGAGGTAGAAGCTTCCACTTGGACAGACGAGGTACTCTCCTTCACCTCCGTTGGACGAATCTTGCCAATAGACAAGTCTTGGATTGCTTCCGAGGGGTCTTTGTCTCCTACATCAATTGGTAATTGCTCTACTTGCGAGCTGTTAGACTCATCAAACTTCACATCTACCGTTTCTTCAACCTTTCGAGTGAAATTGTTGTAGACATGGTATGTGTGAGAGTTTGAGCCATAACCAAGCAGGAAACACTCATGAGTCTTAGGAGCAAATTTAGAACGATGATGCTTATCAAGAATGTATCAAGAATGTAGCACTTTGAGCCGAATACTCGAAAGTATCCAACTTGGGGTTTGTTACCGGTGAGGAGCTCGTATGTCGTCTTGTCGAGTAGCTTGTGAAGATACAAGCGATTTGTTGCATGACAAGCTGTCTCAACCGCTTCCGCCCAAAAGTGCTTCGGCGTCTTGTACTCATCAAGCATCGTTCTCGCCATTTTGATGAGCGTCCGATTCTTCCTCTCAACAACTCCATTTTGTTTAGGTGTGTACGTAGGCGAGAACTCGTGTGAAATACCTTCTTCATCAAGAAAGGTATCCACATTTGCGTTCTTGAACTCCGTTCCGTTGTCGCTGCGAACCTTCTTGATCTTCACTTCAAATTGATTTTGGGCCTTCCTAGCGAAGTTTTTGAAGATCTTTTGAACCTACGATTTATCATCGAGAAAGAACACCCACGTAAATCTTGAAAAATCATCAACTATAATTAGACCAAAAGAATTTCCACCAAGACTTTTGTAAGCGTTGGGACCAAAAAGATCCATGTGAAGTAGCTCGAGTGGCCTCCTTGTGGTCATGATGTTCTTCACGGGATGCCTCCCTCCAACCTGTTTACCTGCCTGACAAGCGCTGCAAAGTCTATCCTTATCAAATATGACATCATTAACTCCAAGGATATGATTTCCTTTAATAAGCTTGTCAAGGTTTCGCATGCCAACATGACCTAATCATCTATGCCATAACCAACCTTTAGAGGATTTAGCAATAAAGCAAGTTCTAGGTTGAGCCTTTTTAGTGAAATCAACAATGTATAGATCACCTCTACGTACACCGATAAAGACCATTTTATGATTATCTCTACGAAACATTTGGCAATCTACTTCAGTAAATAGGACATTGAAACCGAAATCAGCAAGTCTAGATACTGAAAGTAAGTTGTAGCCGAGAGATTCAACGAGCATGACATTTTGTATGGAGCTATCATGTGATATGGCCACCTTACCGAGGCCAACCACCTTACCCTTTGAGATGTCATCGAAAGTGACATACTTTCAAGGACCATCATTTTCAGCAAGCTCATGAAACATGTCTTTATCTCCGGTCATGTGATCGGTACATCCACTATCAAGAACCCATTCCTTTCCTCCTGCCATATATCCCCGAAGATTTTCCATAAGACCAAAGTGTCTCATTGCATCATCAAGATCAAAGTCACTATCCTCATCCTCATCATAGTATCCGTGTTCAACATCGTCATGTGGTGGATCAAATCCTAGAGAGGGTGATTCGTTAGAGTGAGTTTGACAATGATCTTGTTTATGAATTTTATAGCTTCCGAAATAATATCACTAATAATTCCAACATCTCCTTTGACACGCATAAGGTTTATAAGCTCAAATAGACAATCACCAAACATAGGATCACTAGAATTCATCTTACTCAAGGCAATAGACTTATGGAGAATTTCATCTAGATTTTTCAAGGAATAATTTGGAAAGCGTTTGTAGGACCTTGAGAAGAGGTGTCTAGAGAGGGGTGATTAGACACTAAGTATCAAAGTTGCAGTTTTTAACTTCTTTAGGTTTAAGTGGAGTTTAGGCACAAGTCTAATATTCACAATACATAACAAGCAAGCATGCAAAGAGTATATGAGCAGCGGAAAGTAAAGCATGCAACTTGCAAGAATGTAAAGGGAAGGGTTTTGGAGGATTCAAATGCAACTGGAGACATGGATGTTTTTGTCGTGGTTCCGATAGGTGGTGCTATCGTACATCCATGTTGATGGAGACTTCAACCCACGAAGGGTAACGGTTGCACGAGTCCACGGAGGGCTCCACCCACAAAGGGTCCACGAAGAAGCAACCTTGTCTATCCCACCATGGTCGTCGCCCACGAAGGACTTGCCTCACTAGCGGTAGATCTTCACGAAGTAGGCGATCTCCTTGACCTTACAAACTCCTTGGTTCAACTCCACAATCTTGTCGGAGTCTCCCAAGTGACACCTAGCCAATCTAGGAGACACCACTCTCCAAGAAGTAACAAATGGTGCGTTGATGATGAACTCCTTGCTCTTGTGCTTCAAATGATAGTCTCCCCAACACTCAACTCTCTCTCATAGGATTTGGATCTGGTGGAAAGAAGATTTGAGTGGAAAGCAACTTGGGGAAGGCTAGAGATCAAGATTCATATGGTAGGAATGGAATATCTTGGCCTCAACACATGAGTAGGTAGTTCTCTCTCAGAAGATGTATGCTGGAAGTGTAGGCACGTTCTGATGGCTCTCTTCACGAATGAAGAGGTGGTGGAGGGGTATATATAGCTTCAACACAAAATCTAACTGTTACACACAATTTACCAAACTCGGTGGGACCGAATCAACAAACTCGGTCGGACCGATTTAGCAAATCTAGTGACCGTTAGGATTTTCGGTGGGACTGACATGCAACTCAGTATGACCGATATGGTTAGGGTTAGTTCATAACATAATCTCGGTGAGACCGATTACACAGACTTGGTGAGACTGATTTTGGTAATTAGCTAACCAGAGAGTTGGTCAGGCAAACTCGGTGGGACTGATTACTCAAACTCGGTGGGACCGATTTTGGTAATAAGTTAACCAGAGAGTTTGCATTGTAATCTCGGTAGTACCGATTGCTCAAACTCGGTGAGACCGATTTTGGTAATGGACATACACAGAGACATTACAATCCCATCTCGGTGAGACCGAGATCCCTATCAGTGAGACCCATTTGTCTAGGGTTTGTGGCAGTGGCTATGACATCTGAACTCGGTGGCGCCGGATAGAAAGAATCGGTAGGACCGATTCTGACTTTGGGTTTAGGTCATATGTGTGGAAGTGGGAAAGTATTTGAGGGTTTTGGAGCATATCACTGAGCACTGTGGAGCAAGAAACTCATTAAGCAACACCTCATCCCTTCTTGATAGTATTGGCTTTTCCTATAGACTCAATGTGATCTTGGATCACTAAAATGTAAAATGAAGAGTCTTGAGCTTGAAGCTTGAGCCAATCCTTCGTCCTTAGCATCTTGAAGGAGTTCCCACATCCTTTAGTCCATGCCAATCCATTGTTGAACTTATCTGAAACATACTAGATAAAAGTGTTAGTCCAACAAGAGATATGTTGACATTAATTACCAAAACCACCTAGGGAGCACTTGTGCTTTCAGCATTCCTCAAGAAATTTCCATATGGTGTAGGCACACTTAAGAGTAGGAAAACATCCAATCAAGTTTCTAGGCAAGCCTCTAGTGATAAGTTCAACAGTTCTAAGATTATGAATCATGTCAATTGACTCATCAAGGGTAGGATGCATAGGATCAACATGAGGTGCACAAGGGCTAGCAATGTACTTGTTCAAATGATATTGACTGAAAATCACAAGCATCTCATTTTTCCACTCATGAAAGTACTCTCCATCAAGTATAGGCACTCTATGTCTAAGACTCCCAATAGTAGACTCATCCATCTTCCTCCAATGGTGTTTAAACCAAAGCAATGGAGACCAAAGCTATGATACCAATTGAAAGGATCGAGAAGAGGTGTCTAGAGGGGGGTGATTAGACACTAATACCAAAAGTTGCAGTTTTTAACTTCTTTAAGTTTAAGTGGAGTTTAGGCACAAGTTTAACACTCACAATACATAACAAGCAAGCATGCAAAGAGTATATGGGCAGCGGAAAGTAAAGCATGCAACTTGCAAGAATGTAAAGGGAAGGGATTGGAGGATTCAAACGCAATTGGAGACACGGATGTTTTTGTCGTGGTTCCGATAGGTGGTGCTATCGTACATCCAAGTTGATGGATACTTCAACCCACGAAGGGTAACGGTTGCGCGAGTCCACGGAGGGCTCCACCCACGCAGGGTCCACGAAGAAGCAACCTTGTCTATCCCACCATGGTCGTCGCCCACGAAGGACTTGCCTCACTAGCGGTAGATCTTCACGAAGTAGGCGATCTCCTTGCCCTTACAAACTCCTTGGTTCAACTCCACAATCTTGTCGGAGGCTCCCAAGTGACACCTAGCCAATCTAGGAGACACCACTCTCCAAGAAGTAACAAATGGTGTGTTGATGATGAACTCCTTGCTCTTGTGCTTCAAATGATAGTCTCCCCAACACTCAACTCTCTCTCACAGGATTTAGATTTGGTGGAAAGAATATTTGAGTGGAAAGCAACTTGGGGAAGGATGGAGATCAAGATTCATATGGTAGGAATGGAATATCTTAGCCTCAACACAAGTGTAGGTGGTTCTCTCTCAGAAAATGCAAGTTGGAAGTGTAGGTTCGTTCTGATGGCTCTCTCCACGAATGAAGAGGAGGTGGAGGGGTATATATAGCCTCCACACAAAATCTAACCGTTACACACAACTTGCCAAACTCGGTGGGACCGAATTGGGAAACTCGGTCAAACCGATTCTGCAAATCTAGTGACCATTAGGACTTTCGGTCGGACCGACATGCAACTCGGTAGGACCGATATGGTTAGGGTTAGGGCATAACGTAATCTCGGTGAGACCGATTACACAAGCTTGGTAGGACCGATTTTGGTAATAGGCTAACCAGAGAGTTGGTCAGGCAAACTCGGTAGGACTGATTACACAAACTCGGTGGGACCAATTTTGGTAATGGACATACACAGAGAGATTACAATCCCATCTCGGTGAGACCGAGATCCCTATCGGTGAGACCGATTTGCCTAGGGTTTGTGGCAGTGGCTAAGACATCTGAACTCGGTGGCGCCGGATAGAAAGAATTGGTGGGGCCGGGTTAGACTTTTGGTTTAGGACATATGTGGATGTGAGAAAGTAGTTGAGGTCTTTGGAACATATCACTAAGCACTATGAAGCAAGAACCTCATTAAGCAACACCTCATCCCTCCTTGATAGTATTGGCTTTTCCTATAGACTCAATGTGATCTTGGATCACTAAAATATGAAATGTAGAGCCTTGTTCTTGGAGCTTGAGTCAATCCTTTGTCCTTAGCATCTTGAAGGGGTTCCACATCCTTTAGTCTGTGCCACTTCATTGTTGAACTTGTCTGAAACATACTAGGTAAAAGTATTAGTCCAACAAGAGATATGTTGACATTAATTACCAAAATCACCCAGGGAGCACTTGTGCTTTTAAACACCTCCAACAAATCCATGCCAGTTACACCCTGACGGACCAACTGGACTACCCTCTCAACCAACATGTCCGTCTCTACTTTCTCCGTTGCGGTCACGGACAGTGAAGAAGGCTGTTGGGCACGATCTAGGGAAAAAGGGGGAAGACCGGTCGATTGGCCGGGGGTCACAATATCCTGGCAGTAGAACCAGGTTGACTGCCAGCCCCTGACTGACTCGGGAGTATCATGGTAGGAAAAGTGCTCCTCTTCCTCATCTGGATCCCTAGACCCCCGCACATCTGGATCACGTGCGTCCTCTCGTCACTCGGATTCGCCTTCTTCACGGTCTGGGAGCGGATTGTGGAAATGTGTTTAAAGATACCCCAGTGCGGTCGACAACCCAACATGGTCTCGCACATGGACACGAACGCAGCAAGATACGTGATGGTGTTGGGAGAGAAGTGGTGAAGCTGAGCACCAAAAAAGTTCAGAAAGCCCCGGAAAAAAGGATGCAGAGGAAGGGAGAAGCCACGGTCGACATGGGTAGCAAGAAGGACACACTCACCCGACCGCGGCTGAGGCTCTGTCTCCCCCTCCGGGAACCCCGCGGCCCCGGGAACGATCAAACCAGAGGCAGCCTGCTCTTCCAGATCCTCTGACCAGAGCGTAGATCAGATCCAATCTCCCTGAATCCAACCCGGCGGCAGCACAGACCTCGACGACGACCCCCGATTCATCTTCTTGCCCTTCGCCGTCCCCGTCGCCTTTTTTGCACGCTCCAGCACCGCCGCCTTATCCTTGACTATGGTGGCGGGCTGCGCACTGGTGGAGCGGCAGCGTCGAGGGTGGAGGAAGATGTGGTGGAGAGGCAGAGAAGGAAGAAGGGGAATGAGAGTGCACAGTGCAGACGCCTCGGCCCCGACGCCTTTTAAGGGCCTACTTCCGAGTGGCTGACGTGTGGGCCCGAGCATAACCGGATTGTGATTGCATAACCGGAAAGGTTCTATCCATCCATGTCTTTGTTTGCATTTGTGGAGTGCTCTAGGTTGACTCAATCGAGCTCAACTTTTGCTTCGTTGTTAATCTGGGCAGATCGTCAACTTGTTTGCGATTTTGCCGATGCTACCGTTAGTGTTCCATGCATGCTATGCCTTCGTTCTTGCCATGGGTAGCTAGCACTTTGTGCCTTCTTGCTGGTTATATGCTTTCCTTGCCATGACTTGCACCGTAGCGAGTGCATCGAGCTCGTATACATGCCTTCGTGAGTTAAATTTCAGCATGTCTCAGTTTTCACTAAGTCTGAAAACTGATTGTGTTCGAGCGATGTTCGTGAGCTCGGTAGAGTATTTTGTGAACCCTTTTGGCCCCAGGTCACTTTGGGTGTTTTATTAAGCCTGTTGAGTAGCTCCATGCCATGTTCTTACTTGTCATGTTCAGGTTTTCTATCATGTTGTTTTGCTGCTCCGAAGAGAGCATCGTGATCTGAAATTTCAGACTAGTGTTAATTTCACTAAGTCTGAAATCTGTTTTGCATTTGCGTTTTAGCCATGCTTGTTTGAACCTCTTAATGGATGAATTTGCCTATGGCTCAGTGCTAGTGTTTTGTCTACCATATTGTGTACATCACTGCCATGTATTTTGTTTTCATGTTTGGTGGCTGTAGCATGTTCATTTCGTTGCATTTAGATGCCTACTTGCTGTAAATCGCAGACCGGTGTCATATCTTAAAACGCTCGCCATTTCCAAACCGTAACTCCGATTCCAATGATCTTTATATCGTTTTCAAGCGATTTCATCCCCTCTATCCAGTGGCAAACTTGGTTTTCCAAGTTGATGCTAGGTTCATGCATTTCCTGTCATATCTTGCATTTTGCATCCCGCATCGCATCCCGCATAGCATATCGTCAGTTCATCATATTGCTTGGTCTTGCCCGTGGTTGATTGTATCCTTGTTGCTTGTTTGTCTTGTTGGGTAGAGCCGGGAGACGAGTTCGCTACCGAGGAGCCCGCTGAGTTTGCTTGTGAGGATCCAGTCAACTCTGACAACTGTGCAGGCAAGATGATCATACCCTCGAAATCACTACTATCTTTGCTATGCTAGTTTGCTCGCTCTTTTGCTTTGCCACTGCTACGATGCCTACCTTTTGCTTGTCAGCCTCCCAATTGCCATGTTGAACCTCTAACCCACCATTGTCCTAGCAAACCGTTGATTGGCTATGTTACCGCTTTGCTCAGCCCTTCTTATAGCGTTGTTAGTTGCAGGTGAAGATTGGAGATGTTCCTTGTTGGAACATTTATTTACTTGTTGGGATATCATTATATTGCTATGTTATCTTAATGCATCTATATACTTGGTAAAGGGTGGAAGGCTCGGCCTCTCGCCTAGTGTTTTGTTCCACTCTTGCCGCCCTAGTTTCCGTCATATCGGTGTTATGTTCCCGGATTGTGCGTCCCTTACGCGGTTGGGCTATAATGGGAACCCCTTGATAGTTCGCCTTGATTAAAGCTTTTCCAGCAATGCCCAACATTGGTTTTACCATTTGCCACCTAGCCTCTTTTCCCCTTGGGTTTCCGGAGCCCGAGGGTCATCTTATTTTAACCCCCCCCCCCCCGGGCCAGTGCTCCTCTGAGTGTTGGTCCGAACCAGGCAGCCTGCGGGGCCACCTCGGGGAAACTTGAGGTTTGGTTTTACTCGTAGCTTGACCTATCCGAGCGTGCCCTGAGAAAGAGATATGTGCAGCTCCTATCGGGATTTGTCGGCACATTCGGGCGGTGTTGCTGGACTTGTTTTAACCTGTCGAATCATCTTGTTGTACCGAGATACCGAGTCTGATCGGTGTGTCTTGGGTGGAGGTCTATTCCTTCGTTGACCGTGAGAGCTTGTTATGGGCTAAGTTGGGACCCCCCTGCAGGGATTGATCTTTCGAAAGCCGTGCCCGCGGTTATGGGCGGATGGGAATTTGTTAATGTCCGGTTGTAGATGACTTGAACTAAACTTAATTAAAATGAATCAATCGTGTGTGTTACCGTGATGGCCCCTTCTCGGCGGAGTCCGGGAAGTGGACACGGTGTTGGAGTTATGCTTGCGCAGGATGTTCCTTTAGCTTCTCGCTCGTGCTTCGCCTTCTCTTCTCGCTCTCTTTTGCGTATAAGTTAGCCACCACATATGCTAGTCGCTTGCTGCAGCTCCACATATATTTGCCTTATCCAATCCTATGAGCTTAAATAGTTTTGATCGCGTGGGTGTGAGATTGCTGAGTCCCTGTGGCTCACAGATACTACAACTCCAGATGCAGGTCCAGGTGATTCCGCTCCAGTTGACGATTACGAGCTCAGGTGGGAGTTCGACGAGGACTCTCAGCGATACTATGTGTCTTTTCCGGATGATCAGTAGTGGTGCCTAGTTGGGGTTATCGATTCAGGACCTTGTCGCATGTTGGGGGTCTTTTCTATTTTGGCGCCGTAGTCGGGCCATGAGTGTTTGTTTGTTGGATGTTATTTATGTACTCTGATGTGACGTGGCGAGTGTAAGCCAACTATGTTATCTCCCCCTTTTATTATGTATTGCATGGGATGTTGTAATGATTGCCTGACTTGCGACATTGCTTTCAATGCGGTTATGCCTCTAAGTCGTGCCTCGACACGTGGGAGCTATAGAGTTTCCCCGAGGTGGCGCTGCACAGGGCTCTAGTTCGGACCAACACTCAGAGGAGCACTGGCCCGTGGGGGCTAAAATAAGATGACCCTCGGGCTCCGGAAACCCAAGGGAAAAGGGGCTAGGTGGCAAATGGTAAGACCAATGTTGGGCATTGCTGGAAAAGCTTTAATCAAGGCGAACTATCAAGGGGTTCCCATTATAACCCAACCGCGTAAGGGACGCAACAATCCGGGAACATAACACCGATATGACGGAAACTAGGGCGGCAAGAGTGGAACAAAACACTAGGCGAGAGGCCGAGCCTTCCACCCTTTACCAAGTATATAGATGCATTAAGATAACATAGCAATATAATGATATCCCAACAAGAATATAAATGTTCCAACAAGGAACGGCTCCAATCTTCACCTGCAACTAACAACGCTATAAGAAGGGCTGAGCAAAGCGGTAACATAGCCAATCAACGGGTTGCTAGGACAATGGTGGGTTAGAGGTTCAACATGGCAATTGGGAGGCTGACAAGCAAAAGGTAGGCATCGTAGCAGTGGCAAAGCAAAAGAGCGAGCAAACTAGCATAGCAAAGATAGTAGTGATTTCGAGGGTATGATCATCTTGCCTGCACAGTTGTCAGAGTTGACTGGATCCTCACAAGCAAACTCAACGGGCTCCTCGGTAGCAAACTCGTCTCCCGGCTCTACCCAACAAGACAAACAAGCAACAAGGATACAATCAACCACGGGCAAGACCAAGCAATATGATGAAGTGACGATATGCTATGCGGGATGCGATGCAAGATGCAAAATGCAAGATATGACAGGAAATGCATGAACCTGGCATCAACTTGGAAAACCAAGTGTGCCACTGGATAGAGGGGATGAAATCGCTTGAAAACGATATAAAGATCATTGGAATCGGAGTTACGGTTTGGAAATGGCGAGCGTTTTAAGATATGACACCGGTCTGCGATTTACAGCAAGTAGGCATCTAAATGCAACGAAATGAACATGCTACAGCCACCAAACATGAAAACAAAATACATGGCAGTGATGTACACAAGATGGTAGACAAAACACTAGCACTGAGCCATAGGCAAATTCATCCATTAAGAGGTTCAAACAAGCATGGCTAAAACGCAAATGCAAAACAGATTTCAGACTTAGTGAAATTAACACTAGTCTGAAATTTCAGATCACGATGCTCTCTTCGGAGCAGCAAAACAACATGATAGA
>NC_057804.1:374736973-374746256 GCF_018294505.1 Triticum aestivum | reverse complement strand
GAGCTAGGAGAGTCCAAATGAGGTGCGGTTTTCGCCCACACGATCGTGATCGAACGACCGAGACGATGGAGCAGAGTTTGGTGGGTTTTGGGCCAAATTTGGGGGGTGTTGGGCTGCAACACACACGAGGCCTTTTCGGTCCCTCGGTTAACCGTTGGAGTATCAAACGAAGTCCAAATGACCCGAAACTTGACAGGCGGTCTACCGGTAGTAAACCAAGGCCGCTTGGCAAGACTCGGTCCAATCCGGAAATGTTTAAACCCCACACAAGAAAGAAAGGTAGAAATGACCACCGGAGGAGAACGAAACGCCGGAATGCAAAACGGACAACGGGGAAAATGCTCGAATGCATGAGATGAACATGTATGCAAATGCAATGCACGTGATGACATGATAAGAGATGCACGAAAAAGAAAAACAACACACGGAGACAAAGACCCGAACCCGAGAAATAAATATAACTTGACACCGGAAACGGCAAGAGTTGGAGTACAAATGGGGAAAGTTACATCTGGGGCGTTACAACACTCCACCACTACGAAAACATCTCGTCCCGAGATCTAGGACTGAAAGAACTCCGGGTACTCAGAACGGAGGTGATCCTCGCGTTCCCAGGTAGCTTCACGGTCGGAATGGTGAGACCACTTGACTTTGAGAAATTTGATTGACTTGTTGCGAGTCTTGCGTTCAGTCTCTTGAAGAATAGCAACTGGGTGCTCACGATAGGAGAGATATTCTTGGAGCTCAATGTCCTCGAAGTTGATGGTGCGGTTAGGAGTCTTGAAGCACTTTCGAAGCTGAGAGACATGGAACACATCATGAACATTTGCAAAGTTTGAAGGAAGCTCGAGTTGATAGGCGAGGTCGCCTCTCTTGCTGACAATCTTGAAAGGTCCCACGTATCTAGGGGCAAGCTTCCCTTTGATACCGAAGCGACGAGTACCTTTCATGGGAGAGACGCGGAGGTAAACATGATCTCCGATCTCGAAAGCTAATTCACGGTGCTTACTATCATAGTAGCACTTCTGGCGGGACTGGGCTGCTTTGAGGTTATCACGAATGACTTTGCACATTTCTTCTGCCTCTGTGATTAAGTCATTACCCAGCAGCTGACGTTCACCGGTTTCAGACCAGTTGAGAGGGGTACGGCACTTCCTGCCATAAAGAATTTCAAAGGGGGCCTTGCCCGAACTTGCTTGAAAGCTGTTGTTGTATGAGAATTCAGCATAAGGAAGACAATCCTCCCACTTCATGCCGAAGGAGATCACACAAGCCCTGAGCATATCTTCAAGAATCTGATTGACACGCTCGACTTGACCGCTCGTTTGAGGATGGAAAGTTGTGCTGAAGCGGATGTTGGTGCCCATGGCCTTCTGAAAAGAATCCCAAAACTTGGAGGTAAAGATGCTGCCACGGTCTGAAGATATCACTTGAGGAATACCGTGCAGAGAGACAATGCGAGAGGTATAGAGTTCCGCCAATTGAGCTGCAGTGATCGACTCTTTGATAGGCAGAAAATGAGCCACTTTGGTGAGCTTGTCGATGACGACAAATATAGCATCATTGCCACGCTTGGACTTTGGAAACCCAGTCACGAAGTCCATTTCAATGTGGTCAAACTTCCATTCTGGAATGGCAAGAGGTTGGAGGAGACCAGCTGGCCTTTGGTGTTCTGCCTTCACTCTTCTGCAGACATCACATTCGTTCACGAATTGAGCGATCTCGCGCTTCATTCGAGTCCACCAATAAGCTTGCTTGAGGTCCTGATACATCTTCGTACTACCAGGGTGGATGGAGAGGAGAGAGTTGTGAGCCTCATTCATGATCACCTTACAGAGTTCACCTTTGGGCACAACAATTCGATCCTCGAAGAAGAGAGTGTCCTTGTCATCAAGTCGGTAGCACTTGTACTTGGACTGACTCTTTGCAATACCAATCTTCACCTTCTTCACCATAGCATCAAGAAGTTGGGCTTGGCGAATCTGGTCTTCTAAGGTAGGAGAGACTTGAAGGTTAGAGAGGAAACCTTGAGGAACAACTTGCAGATTCAGTTTACGGAAAGCTTCACAAAGCTCGGGTTGATAAGGCTTGAGAATCAGACTGTTGCAATATGCTTTTCTGCTCAAAGCGTCAGCAATCACATTAGCCTTGCCTGGAGTATACTCGATACTCGGATTGTACTCTTGAATCATTTCGACCCATCGAGTCTGCCTGAGGTTGAGATTAGGCTGAGTGAAGATGTACTTGAGACTCTTGTGATCAGTGAAAATGTCCACTTTCCTTCCCAATAGAAGATGCCTCCAAGTCAACAAAGCATGCACAACTGCCGCCAACTCGAGATCATGAGTGGGGTAGTTCTTCTCATTAGGTTTCAACTGGCGAGAGGTATAAGCAACAACTTTCTTCTCTTGCATCAGTACAGCACCGAGACCTTGGAGAGAGGCATCACAAAAGACCTCGTACGGCTTGGTTTCATCAGGCGGAGTCAGAACTGGAGCAGTGACCAATTTCTCTTTCAAAGCGTTGAAAGCAATATCACACTCCGGAGACCAAACGTACTTGACGTGCTTCTGAAGAAGATTTGAGAGAGGCTTGGCGATCTTAGAAAAGTTTTCAACGAATCTTCTGCAATAGCTTGCGAGACCGAGGAAACTGCGGAGTTGCTTCACGTTCTGAGGAGGTTCCCAATTCACAATTGCGGACACCTTCTCAGGATTCACGGAAATGCCCTTGGCAGAGATGATATGACCTAGATAAAGAACCTCATCGAGCCAAAATTCACACTTGGAGAACTTGGCGTAGAACTGATGTTCTCTGAGCTTGTCAAGAACCAAACGCAAGTGCTTGGCATGATCTTTCTTGTTCTTCGAGAAAACCAGAATGTCGTCGAGATAGACCAGAACGAATTCATTGGTGTAGGGGTTGAAGATGAAGTTCATCATGCGAGAGAACGTCGGAGGAGCGTTGGCGAGGCCAAAAGACATGACGGTGTATTCATATGAACCAAAACTTGTTCTGAACGCCGTCTTGGGAATATCTTGCTCACGAATACGAATCTGATGATAACCCATACGGAGATCAAGCTTGGAGAATACTTGAGCACCCTTGAGTTGTTCGAACAGCTCATTGATGTTGGGAAGTGGGTATTTGTTCTTGATGGTCTTCTTGTTTACTGGACGGTAATCAACACAAAGTCGACTCGATCCATCCTTCTTCTTCACAAAAAGAACACCACAACCCGACGGAGAAGTACTAGGCCGAATGAGACCCAATCTTTCTTGCTCATCGAGTTGTTTCTTCAGCTCCTTCAACTCTTCGGGGCCGAGCTTGTAGGGACGTTTGCACACAGGTTCCGTACCGGGCTCAAGTTCAATAACAAATTCAACCGGCCGGTTTGGAGGCATCCCTGGAAGTTCTTCTGGAAAGACGTCTTGATATTCACAAACGACAGGAATCTGCGAAATAGCATCCAATTCATCCTTCTCATTGAGAGAAAACAACCGGATGGAATTATCCCGAGCGGCAAAGACAATGACATCCTCAGACGAATGAGTCAGTTGAATCTGCCTGGCTGCACAATCAAGCTGAGCTTTATGCTTAGAGAGCCAGTCCATCCCGAGAATAAGATCGATATCCGAGTTACCAAGAACCATAGGAGAAGCAAGAAACTTGAAATCGCCCATCGTGATAGCGACATCTGGCACCTCCAGACTTGCGCTCAAACGTTTGCCAGGAGAAATGATATCCATATGTTTACCCAAATGAGAAGAAACGAACTCATGCTTGGTAAAAAATGGCTTTGACATGAAACAATGCGATGCACCCGTGTCAAAAAGAACTTTTGCAGGAATATCATTAACAGGAAGGTTACCCATAATGACATCTGAAGAATCCTCAGCCTGAGCTGCATTCAGCATATTGACCTTGGCGTGCTTGGGATTGTGCTTGACCACAGCTGTACTTGCCGATCTGACAGGAGGAGGAGGAGGAAGACGCCTCTGGTTGGTACACTTGTTGGCATAGTGACCCTTCTGTTGGCACTTGTTGCACGTGACCTCTGAAAGCGGACGGTGATACGGAGCACTCGGTCTTGGAGCTTGAGACGAAGCCTTGTTCTGAAAGCCTGGGTTGGGTGGGTGGGAGAAACCACTGCCACCTTTGCTCTTCTGCTGATACGGCTGACGGAACGGAGGAGGAGGAAGCCAATACTTCTGCTGCTTGACCACTTGAGTAGAGGAAGAAGGAGTAACCTCTCTGGCACGCTTCCTGGAAGCATCACATCTCATCTGAGCAGCCTCTTGCTTCAGTGCCATGTTGTAGAACTCATCGTATCTCAACGGCTCAAAGAGGACAAGAGCGAGCTGAATTTCCTCACGAAGACCACCCCTGAACTGATAGATCATACTCTTCTCATCAGGAACATCCTGCTTGGCAAAACGGGCGAGCTTCTGGAACAACTTGTTGTAGTCATAGACAGACAAAGAGCCTTGCTTCAGATTGCGGAATTCCTGACGCTTACTCTCAACCACACTTTGAGGGATGTGATGAGCGCGGAAATCTTGACGGAAATCGTCCCAAGTGATCAGACGTCCACCTCTGGAATCCTTGTACTGCTGGAACCACTCTGCAGCCTGATCTTTGAGCTGGAAAGAAGCGAACTTGACGAAATCTTCAGGCCTGACGTTGCTACATTCAAAATGCTTGTCCAGATCCACTAGCCAATCGTCAGCGTCGGTAGCCTCAACACAACCGCTGAACGTCTTTGGGCCATTAGCAAGGAACTGGTTCAGTGTAGCAAAGTGGTGCTGATTATGGCCTTGATTCCCTTGACTGCCTTGATTGCGCTCTTGGAGGATTTGCATGATCAACTGTGTGTTTGCATTAGTAGCGGCCATCACAGCTTGCCATGCTTCCGGAGGAGGCGGAGGTGGAGGCGGATTAGGATTCGGAGTCGTGCGCGTTGGAGGAGCCATCCTGAACAGGTTGACCACTATTAGCACATAGATAGACAACAATATAGAAGCTGAATCCAACGGAATGAAAATTGCAACATATAGTCTTCACATCCGAACAAAATGAACGAATGCATTCCTCTTCAATTGATCACATATCCATAAATTGAGAAGCCACGAAGAATTAAGGTAGAGAAATAAATCAACAAGGTACGGATCAAGAACGAATAATCGGTAAGAAATCCCAATCTCAAACCAATATTCGTGGAAGAAGAACTAGAGCTACTAGAATTCCCACCTATGAAACTCCCGAACCTTTCCGGTTATGCAATCAGGTGTTGGGGATACAGGGGAAGCACAATATCTCACCCAAACTAGCAAATCCTACATCCAGCTGTATCCATCCTTCAACACATAACCAGGAAAACTTCGGAAACCATCTACCTCAACCTTCGAAAAACATCCGTTATACAAGTTATGGCGATACTCCCGAACTCCCGCCCCAGTACTGGGTGGCGTCGAGGTTATCTCACCAACGAACTGCATAAAAGAGATTTTCGATGTCGGCGAACATATCTCAAGTATATCAGAATTGCAACGATAAAATTGTGACGACAACACCTCGGAGCTCAACTCCCCGGGACACTGCCACAACCCCTAAAGACAGGAGGCACCAAGAACAATGTTCTCGTCACAAAACCATCGGAACAAAACCAAGATACTCGCGTGATCCTAAAAAAAAAATTTAGTGAAATTTGAGAAGAGAAGAGTCAAAACTCTACGTCAGGATGCCTTACCAGAGCGATGAGGAGACTGGGAAGTAAAAAGAATTCCTAAGCTCTCCGATATATAATTCCTAAGGACTCAAAACATTTTTCTAGACACAACTCGGCTGCTAAAAACGATCAAGCAATGGGGCTCCTAAGGTCGGGGAAGGCTCTGATACCAACTTGTAACGCCCTCGATGCGGCTATAGCTCCCACGTGTCGAGGCACAACTTAGAGGCATAACCGCATTGAAAGCAGTGTCGCAAGTCAGGCAATCATTACAACATCCCATGTAATATATAATAAAAGGGGGAGATAACATAGTTGGCTTACACTCGCCACGTCACATCAGAGTACATAAATAACATCCATCAGACAAACACTCATGGCCCGACTACGGCGCCAAAATAGAAAAGAACCCAACATGCGACAAGGTCCTGAATCGATAACCCCAACTAGGCACCACTACTGATCATCGGGAAAGGAAACATAGTATCGCTGAGAGTCCTCGTCGAACTCCCACTGAAGCTCGTAATCGTCAACTGGAGCAGAAACACCTGGACCTGCATCTGGAGTTGTAGTATCTGTGAGCCACAGGGACTCAGCAATCTCACACCCACGCGATCAAAACTATTTAAGCTCATAGGAATGGATAAGGCAAATATATGTGGAGCTGCAGCAAGCGACTAGCATATGTGGTGGCTAACTTATACGCAAAAGAGAGCGAGAAGAGAAGGCGAAGCACGAGCGAGAAACTAAAGGAACATCCTGCGCAAGCATAACTCCAACACCGTGTCCACTTCCCGGACTCCGCCGAGAAGGGGCCATCACGGTAACACACACGGTTGATTCATTTTAATTAAGTTTAATTCAAGTAATCTACAACCGGACATTAACAAATTCCCATCCGCCCATAACCGCGGGCACGGCTTTCGAAAGATCAATCCCTGCAGGGGGGTCCCAACTTAGCCCATAACAAGCTCTCACGGTCAACGAAGGAATAGACCTCCACCCAAGACACACCGATCAGACTCGGTATCTTGGTACAACAAGATGATTCGACAGGTTAAAACAAGTCCAGCAACACCGCCCGAATGTGCCGACAAATCCCGATAGGAGCTGCACATATCTCTTTCTCAGGGCACGCTCGGATAGGTCAAGCTACGAGTAAAACCAAACCTCAAGTTTCCCCGAGGTGGCCCCGCAGGCTGCCTGGTTCGGACCAACACTCAGAGGAGCACTGGCCCGGGGGGGGGGGGGTTAAAATAAGATGACCCTCGGGCTCCGGAAACCCAAGGGGAAAAGAGGCTAGGTGGCAAATGGTAAAACCAATGTTGGGCATTGCTGGAAAAGCTTTAATCAAGGCGAACTATCAAGGGGTTCCCATTATAGCCCAACCGCGTAAGGGACGCACAATCCGGGAACATAACACCGATATGACGGAAACTAGGGCGGCAAGAGTGGAACAAAACACTAGGCGAGAGGCCGAGCCTTCCACCCTTTACCAAGTATATAGATGCATTAAGATAACATAGCAATATAATGATATCCCAACAAGTAAATAAATGTTCCAACAAGGAACATCTCCAATCTTCACCTGCAACTAACAACGCTATAAGAAGGGCTGAGCAAAGCGGTAACATAGCCAATCAACGGTTTGCTAGGACAATGGTGGGTTAGAGGTTCAACATGGCAATTGGGAGGCTGACAAGCAAAAGGTAGGCATCGTAGCAGTGGCAAAGCAAAAGAGCGAGCAAACTAGCATAGCAAAGATAGTAGTGATTTCGAGGGTATGATCATCTTGCCTGCACAGTTGTCAGAGTTGACTGGATCCTCACAAGCAAACTCAGCGGGCTCCTCGGTAGCGAACTCGTCTCCCGGCTCTACCCAACAAGACAAACAAGCAACAAGGATACAATCAACCACGGGCAAGACCAAGCAATATGATGAACTGACGATATGCTATGCGGGATGCGATGCGGGATGCAAAATGCAAGATATGACAGGAAATGCATGAACCTAGCATCAACTTGGAAAACCAAGTTTGCCACTGGATAGAGGGGATGAAATCGCTTGAAAACGATATAAAGATCATTGGAATCGGAGTTACGGTTTGGAAATGGCGAGCGTTTTAAGATATGACACCGGTCTGCGATTTACAGCAAGTAGGCATCTAAATGCAACGAAATGAACATGCTACAGCCACCAAACATGAAAACAAAATACATGGCAGTGATGTACACAAGATGGTAGACAAAACACTAGCACTGAGCCATAGGCAAATTCATCCATTAAGAGGTTCAAACAAGCATGGCTAAAACGCAAATGCAAAACAGATTTCAGACTTAGTGAAATTAACACTAGTCTGAAATTTCAGATCACGATGCTCTCTTCGGAGCAGCAAAACAACATGATAGACAACCTGAACATGACAAGTAAGAACATGGCATGGAGATACTCAACAAGCTTAATAAAACACCCAAAGTGACCTGGGGCCAAAAGGGTTCACAAAATACTCTACCGAGCTCACGAACATCGCTCGAACACAATCAGTTTTCAGACTTAGTGAAAACTGAGACATGCTGAAATTTAACTCACGAAGGCATGTATACGAGCTCGATGCACTCGCTACGGTGCAAGTCATGGCAAGGAAAGCATATAACCAGCAAGAAGGCACAAAGTGCTAGCTACCCATGGCAAGAACGAAGGCATAGCATGCATGGAACACTAACGGTAGCATCGGCAAAATCGCAAACAAGTTGACGATCTGCCCAGATTAACAACGAAGCAAAAGTTGAGCTCGATTGAGTCAACCTAGAACACTCCACAAATGCAAACAAAGACATGGATGGATATAGCATGACATAGATATCAAAACTACCTTACTGATCATCCTCAAAAGAGGCACGGATCACTAGGAAACAAGCTGGACATATAGCATCATGAACTAAAATATCCCAGACTTAGCGAAAATCACTAAGTCCCTGAAATCTGCAATCTCAGGTACCTCTCTTCGCAAGCTTGCACAAGACAACACACACATCCTAAAAATGCATGGGTGGCACCTCTGGAAAGAAGACAAAATGCTTCACAATACATCCCAAAGGGGCACAGGCATATCATGCACGGATTAAATATAGCAAAAATGACAAAAGTGCATGATGAACTAACGGATCTGCAATCTAACTCACGAAGCCTCCTTCTAACAGAATTTTGGGTATCAAGATGACCTCAAATGCAAATGATGCAATGGAAATAAATGATGTACATGTCGAGGCGAAGATTTTGATATATCATACGCCTAAAACGGATCTACGGTTGGAAAGTTACAGGACCTCGAACAGAGCAACATGGATCAAAATTTTCAGGACTTAGCAAAAAAAATCGGGGTTAGGGTTTACTGTTCACGCGACCGGATCCAGATCGGGATCGCGGCGCAGAAGCCGAGGCGGCGGCGGCGGCGGAGCTCGAGCTCGCCGGAGGAGCTCGTCGCCGGACCCGGTGGAGGAGGGGAGTCCGGCGAGGCGGCGGGGAGAGGCCGGGGCGACGCCGGAGGAGGAGGCG
>NC_057804.1:374735021-374736963 GCF_018294505.1 Triticum aestivum | reverse complement strand
ATCACATCTCATCTGAGCAGCCTCTTGCTTCAGTGCCATGTTGTAGAACTCATCGTATCTCAACGGCTCAAAGAGGACAAGAGCGAGCTGAATTTCCTCACGAAGACCACCCCTGAACTGATAGATCATGCTCTTCTCATCAGGAACATCCTGCTTGGCAAAACGGGCGAGCTTCTGGAACAACTTGTTGTAGTCATAGACAGACAAAGAGCCTTGCTTCAGATTGCGGAATTCCTGACGCTTACTCTCAACCACACTTTGAGGGATGTGATGAGCGCGGAAATCTTGACGGAAATCGTCCCAAGTGATCAGACGTCCACCTCTGGAATCCTTGTACTGCTGGAACCACTCTGCAGCCTGATCTTTGAGCTGGAAAGAAGCGAACTTGACGAAATCTTCAGGTCTGACGTTGCTGCATTCAAAATGCTTGCCCAGATCCACTAACCAATCGTCAGCATCGGTAGCCTCAACACAACTGCTGAACGTCTTTGGGCCATTAGCAAGGAACTGGTTCAGAGTAGCAAAGTGGTGCTGATTATGGCCTTGATTCCCTTGACTGCCTTGATTGCGCTCTTGGAGAATTTGCATGATCAACTGTGTGTTTGCATTGGTAGCAGCCATCACAGCTTGCCATGCTTCCGGAGGAGGCGGAGGTGGAGGCGGATTAGGATTCGGAGTCGTGCGCGTTGGAGGAGCCATCCTGAACAGGTTGACCACCATTAGCACATAGATAGACAACAATATAGAAGCTGAATCCAACGGAATGAAAATTGCAACATATAGTCTTCACATCCGAACAAAATGAACGAATGCATTCCTCTTCAAATGATCACATATCCATAAATTGCGAAGCCACGAAGAATTAAGGTAGAGAAATAAATCAACAAGGTACGGATCAAGAACGAATAATCGGTAAGAAATCCCAATCTCAAACCAATATCCGTGGAAGAAGAACTAGAGCTACTAGAATTCCCACCTATGAAACTCCCGAACCTTTCCGGTTATGCAATCAGGTGTTGGGGATACAGGGGAAGCACAATATCTCACCCAAACTAGCAAATCCTACATCCAGCTGTATCCATCCTTCAACACATAACCAGGAAAACTTCAGAAACCATCTACCTCAACCTTCGAAAAGCATCCGTTATACAAGTTATGGCGATACTCCCGAACTCCCGCCCCAGTACTGGGTGGCGTCGAGGTTATCTCACCAACGAACTACATAAAAGAGATTTTCGATGTCGGCGAACATATCTCAAGTATACCAGAATTGCAACGATGAAATTGTGACGACAACACCTCGGAGCTCAACTCCCCGGGACACTGCCACAACCCCTAAAGACAGGAGGCACCAAGAACAATGTTCTCGTCACAAAACCATCGGAACAAAACCAAGATACTCGCGTGATCCTAAAAAAAAAATTAGTGAAATTTGAGAAGAGAAGAGTCAAAACTCTACGCCAGGATGCCTTACCAGAGCGATGAGGAGACTGGGAAGTAAAAAGAATTCCTAAGCTCTCCGATATATAATCCCTAAGGACTCAAAACATTTTTCTAGACACAACTCGGCTGCTAAAAACGATCAAGCAATGGGGCTCCTAAGGTCGGGGAAGGCTCTGATTACCAACTTGTAACGCCCTCGATGCGGCTATAGCTCCCACGTGTCGAGGCACGACTTAGAGACATAACCGCATTGAAAGCAATGTCGCAAGTCAGGCAATCATTACAACATCCCATGTAATATATAATAAAAGGGGGAGATAACATAGTTGGCTTACACTCGCCACGTCACATCAGAGTACATAAATAACATCCATCAAACAAGCACTCATGGCCCGACTACGGCGCCAAAATAGAAAAGACCCCAACATGCGACAAGGTCCTGAATCGACAACCCCAACTAGGCACCACTACTGATCATCTGGAAAGGACACGTAGTATC
>NC_057804.1:374733936-374735011 GCF_018294505.1 Triticum aestivum | reverse complement strand
CCAAGAACCATAGGAGAAGCAAGAAACTTGAAATCGCCCATCGTGATAGCGACATCTGGCACCTCCAGACTTGCGCTCAAACGTTTGCCAGGAGAAATGATATCCATATGTTTACCCAAATGAGAAGAAACGAACTCATGCTTGGTAAAAAATGGCTTTGACATGAAACAATGCGATGCACCCGTGTCAAAAAGAACTTTTGCAGGAATATCATTAATAGGAAGGTTACCCATAATGACATCTGAAGAATCCTCAGCCTGAGCTGCATTCAGCATATTGACCTTGGCGTGCTTGGGATTATGCTTGACCACAGCTGTACTTGCCGATCTGACAGGAGGAGGAGGAGGAAGACGCCTCTGGTTGGTACACTTGTTGGCATAGTGACCCTTCTGTTGGCACTTGTTGCACGTGACCTCTGAAAGCGGACGGTGATACGGAGCACTCGATCTTGGAGCTTGAGATGAAGACTTGTTCTGAAAGCCTGGGTTGGGTGGGTGGGAGAAACCACTGCCACCTGTGCTCTTCTGCTGATACGGCTGACGGAACGGAGGAGGAGGAAGCCAATACTTCTGCTGCTTGACCACTTGAGTAGAGGAAGACGGAGTAACATCTCTGGCACGCTTCCTAGAAGCATCACATCTCATCTGAGCAGCCTCTTGCTTCAGTGCCATGTTGTAGAACTCATCGTATCTCAACGGCTCAAAGAGGACAAGAGCGAGCTGAATTTCCTCACGAAGACCACCCCTGAACTGATAGATCATGCTCTTCTCATCAGGAACATCCTGCTTGGCAAAACGGGCGAGCTTCTGGAACAACTTGTTGTAGTCATAGACAGACAAAGAGCCTTGCTTCAGATTGCGGAATTCCTGACGCTTACTCTCAACCACACTTTGAGGGATGTGATGAGCGCGGAAATCTTGACGGAAATCGTCCCAAGTGATCAGACGTCCACCTCTGGAATCCTTGTACTGCTGGAACCACTCTGCAGCCTGATCTTTGAGCTGGAAAGAAGCGAACTTGACGAAATCTTCAGGTCTGACGTTGCTGCATTCAAAATGCTTGCCCAGATCCACTA
>NC_057804.1:374729192-374732729 GCF_018294505.1 Triticum aestivum | reverse complement strand
TTAGTGAAATTTGAGAAGAGAAGAGTCAAAACTCTACGCCAGGATGCCTTACCAGAGCGATGAGGAGACTGGGAAGTAAAAAGAATTCCTAAGCTCTCCGATATATAATCCCTAAGGACTCAAAACATTTTTCTAGACACAACTCGGCTGCTAAAAACGATCAAGCAATGGGGCTCCTAAGGTCGGGGAAGGCTCTGATTACCAACTTGTAACGCCCTCGATGCGGCTATAGCTCCCACGTGTCGAGGCACGACTTAGAGACATAACCGCATTGAAAGCAATGTCGCAAGTCAGGCAATCATTACAACATCCCATGTAATATATAATAAAAGGGGGAGATAACATAGTTGGCTTACACTCGCCACGTCACATCAGAGTACATAAATAACATCCATCAAACAAGCACTCATGGCCCGACTACGGCGCCAAAATAGAAAAGACCCCAACATGCGACAAGGTCCTGAATCGACAACCCCAACTAGGCACCACTACTGATCATCTGGAAAGGACACGTAGTATCACTGAGAGTCCTCGTCGAACTCCCACCTGAGCTCGTAATCGTCAACTGGAGCAGAATCACCTGGACCTGCATCTGGAGTTGTAGTATCTGTGAGCCACAGGGACTCAGCAATCTCACACCCACGCGATCAGGACTATTTAAGCTCATAGGAATGGATAAGGCAAATATATGTGGAGCTGCAGCAAGCGACTAGCATATGTGGTGGCTAACTTATACGCAAGAGAGAGCGAGAAGAGAAGGCGAAGCACGAGCGAGAAGCTAAAGGAACATCCTGCGCAAGCATAACTCCAACACCGTGTCCACTTCCCGGACTCCGCCGAGAAGGGGCCATCACGGTAACACACACGGTTGATTCATTTTAATTAAGTTTAGTTCAAGTGATCTACAACCGGACGTTAACAAATTCCCATCTGCCCATAACCGCGGGCACGGCTTTCGAAAGATCAATCCCTGCAGGGGGGTCCCAACTTAGCCCATAACAAGCTCTCACGGTCAACGAAGGAATAGACCTCCACCCAAGACACACCGATCAGACTCGGTATCTCGGTACAACAAGATGATTCGACAGGTTAAAACAAGTCCAGCAACACCGCCCGAATGTGCCGACAAATCCCGATAGGAGCTGCACATATCTCTTTCTCAGGGCACGCTCGGATAGGTCAAGCTACGAGTAAAACCAAACCTCAAGTTTCCCCGAGGTGGCCCCGCAGGCTGCCTGGTTCGGACCAACACTCAGAGGAGCACTGGCCCGGGGGGGTTAAAATAAGATGACCCTCGGGCTCCGGAAACCCAAGGGGAAAAGAGGCTAGGTGGCAAATGGTAAAACCAATGTTGGGCATTGCTGGAAAAGCTTTAATCAAGGCGAACTATCAAGGGGTTCCCATTATAGCCCAACCGCGTAAGGGACGCACAATCCGGGAACATAACACCGATATGACGGAAACTAGGGCGGCAAGAGTGGAACAAAACACTAGGCGAGAGGCCGAGCCTTCCACCCTTTACCAAGTATATAGATGCATTAAGATAACATAGCAATATAATGATATCCCAACAAGTAAATAAATGTTCCAACAAGGAACATCTCCAATCTTCACCTGCAACTAACAACGCTATAAGAAGGGCTGAGCAAAGCGGTAACATAGCCAATCAACGGTTTGCTAGGACAATGGTGGGTTAGAGGTTCAACATGGCAATTGGGAGGCTGACAAGCAAAAGGTAGGCATCGTAGCAGTGGCAAAGCAAAAGAGCGAGCAAACTAGCATAGCAAAGATAGTAGTGATTTCGAGGGTATGATCATCTTGCCTGCACAGTTGTCAGAGTTGACTGGATCCTCACAAGCAAACTCAGCGGGCTCCTCGGTAGCGAACTCGTCTCCTGGCTCTACCCAACAAGACAAACAAGCAACAAAGATACAATCAACCACGGGCAAGACCAAGCAATATGATGAACTGACGATATGCTATGCGGGATGCGATGCGGGATGCAAAATGCAAGATATGACAGGAAATGCATGAACCTGGCATCAACTTGGAAAACCAAGTGTTCCACTGGATAGAGGGGATGAAATCGCTTGAAAACGATATAAAGATCATTGGAATCGGAGTTACGGTTTGGAAATGGCGAGCGTTTTAAGATATGACACCGGTCTGCGATTTACAGCAAGTAGGCATCTAAATGCAACGAAATGAACATGCTACAGCCACCAAACATGAAAACAAAATACATGGCAGTGATGTACACAAGATGGTAGACAAAACACTAGCACTGAGCCATAGGCAAATTCATCCATTAAGAGGTTCAAACAAGCATGGCTAAAACGCAAATGCAAAACAGATTTCAGACTTAGTGAAATTAACACTAGTCTGAAATTTCAGATCACGATGCTCTCTTCGGAGCAGCAAAACAACATGATAGAAAACCTGAACATGACAAGTAAGAACATGGCATGGAGCTACTCAACAAGCTTATAAAACACCCAAAGTGACCTAGGGCCAAAAGGGTTCACAAAATACTCTACCGAGCTCACGAACATCGCTCGAACACAATCAGTTTTCAGACTTAGTGAAAACTGAGACATGCTGAAATTTAACTCACGAAGGCATGTATACGAGCTCGATGCACTCGCTACGGTGCAAGTCATGGCAAGGAAAGCATATAACCAGCAAGAAGGCACAAAGTGCTAGCTACACATGGCAAGAACGAAGGCATAGCATGCATGGAACACTAACGGTAGCATCGGCAAAATCGCAAACAAGTTGACGATCTGCCCAGATTAACAACGAAGCAAAAGTTGAGCTCGATTGAGTCAACCTAGAGCACTCCACAAATGCAAACAAAGACATGGATGGATAGAGCATGACATAGATATCAAAACTCCCTTACTGATCATCCTCAAAAGAGGCACGGATCACTAGGAAACAAGCTGGACATATAGCATCATGAACTAAAATATCCCAGACTTAGCGAAAATCACTAAGTCCCTGAAATCTGCAATCTCAGGTACCTCTCTTCGCAAGCTTGCACAAGACAACACACACATCCTAAAAATGCATGGGTGGCACCTCTGGAAAGAATACAAAATGTTTCACAATACATCCCAAAGGGGCACAGGCATATCATGCACGAACTAAATATAGCAAAAATGACAAAAATGCATGATGAACTAACGGATCTGCAATCTAACTCACGAACCCTCCTTCTAACAGCATTTTGGATATCAAGATGACCTCAAATGCAAATGATGCAATGGAATGAAATGATGCACATGTCGAGGCGAAGATTTTGGTATATCATACGCCTAAAACGGATCTACGGTTGCAAAGTTACGGGACCTCGAACAGAGCAACATGGATCAAAATTTGCAGGACTTAGCAAAAAAAATCGGGGTTAGGGTTTACTGTTCACGCGACCGGATCCAGATCGGGATCGCGGCGCGGAAGCCGAGGCGGCGGCGGCGGCGGAGCTCGAGCTCGCCGGAGGAGCTCGTCGCCGGAGCCGGTGGAGGAGGGGAGTCCGGC
>NC_057804.1:374715660-374728507 GCF_018294505.1 Triticum aestivum | reverse complement strand
TCCGGCTCGCCCGGACACGTCCGTCGGCGGCGGATCTGGCGAGGATGATTTTTTTTTAGGGTTTCGGGGAGAGGGAGAGATCCGAAAACGGAGGGGTGTATATATAGGCATAGAGGGAGCTAGAAGAGTCCAAATGAGGTGCGGTTTTCGCCCACACGATCGTGATCGAACGCTCTAGGACATGGAGCAGAGTTTGGTGGGTTTTGGGCCAAATTTGGGGGGTGTTGGGCTGCAACACACACGAGGCCTTTTCGGTCCCTCGGTTAACCGTTGGAGTATCAAATGAAGTCCAAATGACCCGAAACTTGACAGGCGGTCTACCGGTAGTAAACCAAGGCCGCTTGGCAAGACTCGGTCCAATCCGGAAATGTTTAAACCCCACACAAGAAAGAAAGGTAGAAATGACCACCGGAGGAGAACGAAACGCCGGAATGCAAAACGGACAACGGGGAAAATGCTCGAATGCATGAGATGAACATGTATGCAAATGCAATGCACGTGATGACATGATAAGAGATGCACGAAAAAGAAAAACAACACACGGAGACAAAGACCCGAACCCGAGAAATAAATATAACTTGACACCGGAAACGGCAAGAGTTGGAGTAGAAATGGGGAAAGTTACATCTGGGGCGTTACACCTTTTAAGGGCCTACTTCCGAGTGGCTGACGTGTGGGCCCGAGCAATTCTTTCTAATCCCGCAACAGTCACACGCCGGGTACTTGGCAAAAAAAGTGGTGCAAAAATCAAGGCACCCCTGTCTATCCGTCCCGCTTACTACGGCGCGCTCCGCCTTGCGCGCTTCCCCAAATTCTCGAATCCCGTGAGATCCGTGATCCGCAGTAACCAATCGTGCCAAAGATTTCGCATCATAACAACACTCGACGAGTGCCAGCATAAGTTCACTCGACAACCTTTGAATCGATCAAGGCGACTGAAATGAAGCCGAAGTTTCAGCATGGGCCTCCAATCCAGTATGGGTACTTGTGAAGCACAAGAATCAAGGCAGGTTCAACTTCAACTTTCTTTCCACTCGGACCTCAATCCATTCGAGGGCTCACGACGTCGCCATAGACCTAGGGTAGGGTCATAGGCCTGACCTATACTCCCCACCCAAGGTCACTACCCTAGAAGCAAAGACATTGAAAGCATAGCAGGAAGTGTCAACTGAAGCCACTGAGTGCAATCCACTCGACCAGTCACCTCACTCGGATACCCCCACTTCACTCGACCTGGATGGAGTCATTCGACCATATAGGAATCCACTCGGAGTACAGAAGACCTAGAGTCACTCAGGATGACAACGGTCTGGCGTTCACTCCGTAGTCTTAAAGATCATTGAATACACTTTATAGCTGGCGTTACCAGTAATGCCCTGTCTTAATGTACATTGAACCCCTATAACGGAGGTGGGCTGGGGTCCTGGCGCACTCTATATAAGCCACCCCCTCCTCTGGGACAAGGGTTCGCACCCCTTGTAACACACAACCATATTCCAGTCGACCGCCTCAGGGCACCGAGACGTAGGGCTTTTACCTCCTCCGAGAGGGGCCCGAACTCGTAAACTCGTGTGTACAACCTCGCCGTAGCTGGGGCCTCGCCTCCTCATACGTACCCCCTATTCTTACTGTCAGACTTAGTACCACGACAGCTACTGCGCGAGCCATTGATCTACAACATAAATTTGCAAAGATAACTTAGACTACTGTTCATGATAAATGAGTTCAATCAATCATATTACCTAAGAACTCACACTCAAATCAACATCCCTCCGGTTGTCCGAGTGTAAAATGATCCAAATTCATCAACCCAAGTCCGATCATCACGTGAGATGAGGTGGTTTCAATGGTGAACATATCCATGTTGATCATATGAACTATATGACTCGTGTTCGACCTTTTGGTCTCTTGTGTTCCGAGGCCATGTCTGTACATGCTAGGCTCGTCAAGTTTAACCTAAGTGTTCCGCATGTGCAACACTGGCTTGCACCCGTTGTATGTGAACGTAGAGTCTATCACACCCGATCATCACGTGGTGCTTCAAAACGACGAACTTTCACAACAGTGCACACTTGGGGAGAACAGAACTTTATCTTGAAATTTTAGTGAGGGACCACCTTATAATGCTATCGTCGTCCTACGCAAAATAAGATGCATAGACATAGCGCTTAATGACTGACATGCAGGTCATACAATAATTAAAGACAACCCTATGGCTCCTGCCGGTTGCCATATGCATCGACATGCAAATCGATATAAACTATTACAGACATGATCATCTCATACATCAAATATATTTCATCATGTCTTTGGCCATATCATATCACAACATACCCTTTAAAACAAGTTAGACATCCTCTAATCGTTGTTGCATGTTTTACGTGGCTGCTATGGTATCTAGCAAGAATGATTCTTACCTACGCAAAGCCACAATGGTGATATGCAAGTTGCTATTTAACCTTCTACAAGGACCGCCTTCGTCGAATCTGATTCAATTAAGGTGGGAGAGACAGACACCCGCCAGCCATCTTTATGCAACAAAGTCACATGTCTGTCGATGGAACCGGTCTCATGTACGTGGACATGTAAAGTTGGTCTGGGCCGCTTAATCCCACAATACCACCGAATCAAGAAAAGACCAAGGAAGGAAGCAATCTGAATATCAATGCCCACAAACTCATTTGTCTTCTACTCGTGATGTCATCTACGCATAGACCTGGCTCATGATGCCACTGTTGGTGAACGTTGCATTACAAAAAAATTCCTAAGCTCACCAAGATCAACCTAGGAGATGGACATCTACAAGAGGAAAGATTGCATCTACATACCCTTGTAGATCGCTAAGCATAAGCGTTAAGAAACGCGGTTGATGTAGTCCAACGTCTTCGCGACCCAATCACGATCCGTCCCGCGAACTCCCGATCTAGCGCCGAACGGATGGCACCTCTGTGTTCAACACACGTATGGCTTGATGACGCCTTCACCTCCTCGATCCAGCAAGCGATGGTGAAGTAGTAGCTCGAGTCCTCGGGTAGCACGACGGCATGGTGGCGGTGGTGGTGGGGAAATCTCGGCAGAGCTTCGCTAAGCACTACAGATAAGAAGATGGCTACGAGGGAGAGGGAGGGCAGCGCCGTGGCATAGATGGGTGTGGCTTCCCTCTCTCTACCTCTCTATATATAGGGGGGAAGGGGGAGTGGGGGCGCCCCTAGGGGATCCCATCTAGGGTCGGCGGCCACAAGAGGGAAACCCTAGATGGGTTTTCCCCCTAGCAGACTTGGCCCCCAAGCCAAAGTGGTGGGAAGCCCTAGGGGGTGCCCCCAACCCTCCTGGTTATGTGAGATGGGGTGAGGGGGTGCTCAGCCCCTTAGTGGTCTGGTTTGCCCCCTCCCCTTGGGCCATGGGCCCCCCAACACTTGTCGGGGGCCCTTGAAACCCCTTTCGATGACACTGGTCATCACCCGATACCCCCGGAACAATTCCGGACTCCAATACCCTTCGTCCAATATATCAATCTTCACCTCTGGACCATTACGGAGTTCCTTGTCACGTCTGGGATCTCATCCGGGACTCCGAACAATCTTAAGTAACCACCATAATGACTCAACTATACTTATATCGTCACCAAACGTTAAGTGTGTAGACCCTGCGGTTTCGAGAACTATGCAGACATGACCGAGACACCTCTACGGTCAATAACCAATAGCGGGGCATGGATGCCCATATTGGTTCCTACACATTCTACGAAGATCTTATCGGTCGAACCTCGATGTCAAGGATTCAGCTAATCCTGCATGTAGTTCCCTTTGTCTATCGGTATGTTACTTACCTGAGATTCGATCGTCGGTATCTCCAAGCTTAGTTCAATCTCGTTACCAGCAAGTCTCTTTACTCATTCTATAATACAAGATCTCGTGACTAACTCATTGGTCACATTGCTTGCAAGCTCATTGTGATGCTGTATTACCGAGTGAGCCCTGAGATACCTCTCCGTCATACGGAGTGACAAATCCCAGTCTTGATCCATGCCAACTCAACGGACACCCTCGAAGATACCTTTGAGCACCTTTATAGTCACCCAGTTACGTTGTGATGTTTGGTACACACAAGGTACTCCTCCGGTGTTAGTGAGTTGCATGATCTCATGGTCATAGGAATATATACTTGACATGCAGAAAACAATAGAAATAAACTTGACACGATCATATGCTACATTTATAGTTTGGGTCTTGTCCATCACATCATTCTCCTGATGATGTGAGCCCGTTATCAAATAACAACTCATGTCCATGGCTAGGAAACCATAGCCATATTTGATCAATGAGCTAGTCCGGCAGAGGCTTACTAGGGATACGTTGTTGTCTATGTATCTACACATGTATTTGAGTTTCCGGTCAATATAGTTATAGCATGGATAATAAATGAATATCATTAACAAGGAAATATAATAATAATCATTTTATTATTGCCTCTAGGGCATATTTCCAGCACTAGAGAGGAAGCCTAATGATAATGATCATGAAACCTCGGATCAAGTTATTGCTGAACCTCGTAGGTCGACCAGAACATGCTCCACACCAGAGTGGTATTGTGATCCTGTCCTGGAAGTCATGTTGTTAGACAATGGCAAACCTATGAACTATCAAGAAGCTACGATGAGCCCAGATTCTGATAAATGGCTTGAGGCCATAAAATCTGAGATAGGATCCATGTATGAGAACAAAGTGTGGACTTTGGTGGACTTGCCCGATGATCGGCAGGCCATTGAAAGTAAATGGATCTTCAAGAGGAAGACGTGCATTGATGGTAATATCACTGTCTTCAAAGTTCGACTTGTCGCGAAAGGTTTTCGACAAGTTCAAGGGGTTGACTATGATGAGACTTTCTCACCCGTAGCGATGCTTAAGTCTTTCGGAATCATGTTAGCAATTGCCGCATTTTATGATTATGAAATTTGGCAAATGGACATCAAAATTGCATTCCTTAATGGATTTCTTCAAGAAGAGTTGTATATGATGCAACCAGAAGGTTTTGTCGATCCTAAGGGTGCCGACAAAGTGTGCAAGCCCCAGCGATCCATCTATGGACTAGTGCAAGCATCTCAGAGTTGGAATATACGCTTTGATAAGGTGATCAAAGCATATTGTTTTATTCAGACTTACGGTGAAGCCGGTATTTAAAAGAAAGTGAGTGGGAGCTCTGTAGAATTTCTGATATTATATGTGGATGACATATTCTTGATTGGAAATGATATAGAATTTCTTGATAGTATAAAAGGATACTTGAATAAGAATTTTTCAATGAAAGAGCTCGGTGAAGCTACTTATATATTGGGCATCAAGATCTATAGGGATAGACGAGACGCTTAATAGGACTTTCACAAAGCACATACCTTGGCAAAGTTTTGAAGAAGTTCAAAATGGACCAGTCAAAGAAAGGGTTCTTGCCTATGTTGCAAGGTGTGAAGTTGAGTAAGACTCAAAGCCTGACCATGGCAGAAGATAGAGAGAGAATGAAAGTCATTCCCTATGCCTTGGCCATAGGTTCTATAAAGTATGCCCTGTTGTGTACCAGACCTGTTGTGTGCCTTGCCATGAGTTTGGCAAGGGGGTACAATAGTGATCCAGGAGTGGACCACTGGATAACGGTAAAAAAATATCCTTAGTTACCTAAGAGGACTAAGGAAATGTTTCTCGATTATGGAGGTGATAAAGAGTTCGTCATAAAGGGTTACGTCGATGTAAGCTTTGACATCGATTCGGATGACTCTGAGTCTCAATCTGGATATGTATTGGAAGTGGGAGCAAATAGCTAGAGTAGCTCCATGCAGAGCATTTTAGACATAGAAAATTGCAAAATACATACGAATCTGAATGTGGCAAACCCGTTGACTAAACCTCTCTCACAAGAAAAACATGATCACACCATAGTACTATTTGGGTGTTAATCACATGGTGATGTGAACTAGATTATTGACTCTAGTAAACTCTTTGGGTGTTAGCCACATGGCGATGTGAACTATGGGTATTGATCACATGGCGATGTGAACTAGATTATTGACTCTAGTGCAAGTGGGAGACTGATGGAAATATGCCCTAGAGGCAATAATAAAATGGTTATTATTATATTTCCTTAATCATGATAAAGGTTTATTATTCATGCTAGAATTGTATTCACCGGAAACTTCAATACTTGTGTGGATACATAAACAAATACCATGTCCCTAGTGATCCTCTACTAGACTAGCTCGTTGATCAAAAGATGGTTAAGGTTTCCTAACCATAGACAGGATTGTCATTTGACAAGACCCATCTATTAGCTTAGCATATGATCGTTCAGTTTATTGCTACTGCTTTCTTAATGCCAAATACACATTCCTTCGACCATCAGATCATGCAACTCCCAGATATCGAAGGAATACCTTGTGTGCTATCAAACGTCACAATGTAACTGGGTGATCATAAAGATGCTCTACAGGTATCTCCGAAGATGTCTGTTAAGTTGGCGTGAATCGAGATTGGGATTTGTCACTCCGTGTATCGGAGAGGTATCTCTGGGCCCTCTCGGTAATACACATCATAAGAAGCTTGCAAGCAAAATGATTAAGGAGTTAGTTATGAGATGATGTATTAAGGAACGAGTAAAGAGACTTGCTGGTAATGAGATTGAACTAGGTATGAAGATACCGACGATCGAATCTCGGTCAAGTAACATACCGACAAACAAAGGGAGTTACGTATGTTGTCATAAAGGTTCAACCAATAAAAGATCTTAGTGGAATAAGTAGGAATCAATATAGGCATCCAGGTCCCACTATTGGTTATTGACCGGAGAGCTGTCTCGGTCATGACTACATAATTCCCGAACCCGCGGGGTCGCACGCTTAACGTTCGTTGACGCTAGAGTAGTATTGGGATATTTGATGAGTGGTAACCAAATGTTGTTCGAAGTCCCGGATGAGATCCCGGATGTCATGAGGAATCTCAGAATGGTCGAGAGGTAAAGATTTATATATAGGAAGTCATATTCTGGGTTCCGGAAAAAGGTTCAATTTTTTTTATATTGTGCCGGGAAGCTTCCAGAAGGTTCTGGAGGATTCCGGAGGGGTCCGGAAGTCCACGAGTGGGTCCAACATGACACAAGGGCTAGCATGGGATGCGGGGAGATGCCCTGGCCTTTTTGGGCTAGGCGCACCAAGTCCTCGAAAGCCCATATGGCTAATGAAGGCAAAAAAAGGAAGGAGTGCTAGTAGGAATAGGATTGGACTTGGAGTCCAAGTCCTCTCCCCCTTAGCTGCGCCCTAGGGCTTGGAGGGGTTGTTTCCCATGACCCTCCACCTATATATAGAGGGGAGGGGCATCCCAAGAGGAAACACCAAGCCCTTGGCGCCCTCTCTCTCCTGTTACTCTATAGTTCCACTGCCTCGTCCTGGCGACGCTTAGCGAAGCACTGTCGATGCTCCACCACCACGTCATCGTGTTGGTTGTGATCCCATCTAATTCTCCTCCCCTACTTGATGCATCAAGGAGGAGATGCCATCAATCCATATGTGTGCTAAACTCAGAGGTGTCATATGTTTGGTACTTGATCGGTTGGATCGCAAAGGTGTTCGACTACATCAATCGCATTGTTAAACGCTTCCGCTTAACGGTCTACGAGGGTACGTAGACACACTCTCCCCTCTCATAGCTATGCATCTCCATGGATATATATTGCATGTGCATAGAAAAAATGTGTTTTCCATGCAACGTTCCCCAACAATATTATCTTCGGCTGTACTAACCATGCTTGCAGCTTAGAATTCGAGAAAATGATGTCCGATAAATACCAAATGTCCATGATGGGTGAACTCAAATTATTTCTCGGACTGCAAATTCGTCAACATGCAAATGGCATATTCATTTCTCGGGAGAAATATCTGAAAGAGTGCCTAAAGAAGTTCAAAATTGAAGATTCCAAAATGAAGGGGTATAAGACTCCAATGCCCATGAATGGTAAGCTGGATGCAGATGTGTATGGTAAGGATTACAATCAGAAAGCCTACCGTTTAATGATTGGATCTCTTCTTTACTTATATGCATCCAGACCTGACATTATGTTGAGTGTTTTCATGTGTGCCCGCTATCAAGTTGCACCGGAAGAATCGCATCACCAAGCGGTCAAGCGAATTCTGAGATATTTGGCTCACACCCCCACCTTAGGTTTATGGTATCCTAAGGGAGCACAGTTTGATCTTGTTGGTTATTCATACTTAGATTTGGCTGGTGACTTGGTTGACAGGAAATCTACCTCAGGGACATGTCATTTCCTCGGTAGATCATTGGTTTGTTGGTCATCAAGGAAGCAGAATTGTGTAACTCTCTCTACGGCTGAGGACAATATATTGTTGTTGGTGCATGTTGCACTCAGTTATTGTGGATGAAGCAAACACTGAAGGATTATGGCATCAAGATCAAGCATATCCCTCTATATTGTGATAATGAAAGTGCCATCAAAATTGCACACGATCCTGTGCAGCATTCTCGCACGAAGCACATTGCCATCAGACATCATTTCATTCGTGATCATGTGGCTCGAGAGGATATTATCATCAATCATGTCAAGACCGAAGACAATCTCGCTGATATATTCACCAAGCCTCTCGATGAGAAAAGATTCTGTGCGTTATGGTGTGAGCTAAACATCCTGGACTTCATAAATGTCCAGTAAGCTGGACTCGGCACCCATGCTAACAATTACACATCTTTGAAGCAATGAGTGCATAACACTCGAAGAGTCTGAAACTTTTGACAAAGTGAAAGTTTCTTTCTGGGAGTGAATACATTAATGAAGAACTAGACTAACTGGGTGCAAAGGGCCCAACGGTAGGCCCATCTACCAGCAAAAGAAAAAGAGTCGAACCAAATAAAAATGAGCAAGAAGAAGATGCTCCGACAAAAAGGAAAGGTGGCACGCAACCTCTGACAAATTCCGCTCAGCAAGAAGAAGAAGAAGAAGAAGAAGAAGAAGAAGAAGAAGAAGAAGATGATGAATGCTCCTCCTCCTCCGGATGTTGATACACAGAGAGAAAATACTCCTAAACAAGAAATTCCTTCGCCAACTCATGAACTAGTTGTAGATGCATTAACTTTGCCAAGGCTACCTGTGGCCTCCCCTGCAGAAAATCCTTCTCAGCACCAAGTGTTAGAAGAAGGTGAAATTCCTCGGTTTGAATGACAAGCTTCTCCTGCCCATGATGAACCAAATGATTCGGTTCCTTCCTATGCTCCTCCAATGACTTCTGAAGCAAATCACCAATAGCCCCAAGTGGCTGATAGAACTTTGGTGCCTGAGTCAGCACCTGAACAAGTGTCAAATCCATCTCCTCTGGGAATCTCACCCAATACTGCATGAAGAACCTCTGATCCTTCTGCAGCAAAATCAACTTCGACTCATCATTCAGATTCTGTTATCAATGGCGATGAAGTGATTTCCGTTGAAGATGAACTGAACTATCCTTATCCTCGTGAGCACCTGCCATTGTTTTCCACCGGTTTTGGCGCCAAAGGGCCTCTTTTCAATCGGAACACTCATCCGAATTTCTTTCAAGAAAGTCCTCAACAGGCCCCACACATTTGAATCTCCTCAGTTGTGGACTCAGGAACATGCAACATACTATTCGAGAATCCTTTATGACAGCCTTAAGATTTTCCCTCATGAGTTCCCAGATATCGCTGTGATGAAGAACCTTGGTTGTTTTAATCAAGTATTGCAAGACATCAAATACTATGGCCTCACGCATGTATTTGACTTTCAACATCCATGGAACAGGGAAATTATCCTTCAGTTTTATGCTATTCTGTATATATCTGGTGATGAATCTGATAGCACTAAGTGGATCATGGAATGGATGACTGAAGGAAAGCGAAGCAAATGCTCTGCCATGGACTTTGTATCTCATTTTCATTTCCCTCGTTTTGAACATGGCAAGACTGAGATTCGGGTTCACAACATTGATGCCATCTCTGATGAAGATTTCTAATGCATAATGGGTGAAGATAAAATTCGTGACTGAAATGGTCCTCCCCTACCTGAGCACTTGACATTCAATAATGAGACATTTTATCACATTCTCACTTACACCCTCTATCCGCTGGCTAGAATGAATACTGACAACATGATATCTGATGTTCTTTGCAACACCATCCATGCCATCTCTCAAGGTTTTATCTTCTATGTGGAAGACATGTTCCTATGCATACTGATGGATTTAGCTCAGTGTCCAAAAACTATCAAGGTATATGCGCCCTGGATTCAGAAAGTGGTTGACTATGCAATGAAGACCGAATACCTTACCAAAGTCAGTCACAAAAGCTTCATTCCTCATGTGCGTGATATGCTGAAAAGTAATGGAAGATTTCTCTTCGGGAAAGGCTCAAGTCTCAAGTCCTTCTGATTATCATAACACCTTCAATGGACACAAGCTACCTAAACATGATCGTCTGTTGAACACTCAACGTCCTTCACATCTTGAAGTGAGCATGCGCACTCAACAGCTGTTGTTGAAGCATATGGCCAAAGACCGTCAAGAAAAAGAGCATCTGGCTGCCGAACTTAATGCTATTCACAACCGAACAAAAGTTGTGCACTTAATCACAACATAAAACAAGAAGTGTTTATGGAAATTGCTTCGGAAATTTTTCTCCAAGAAGCAATTGAACCACTCTCATCTCCAAGAGCTCTATAAGTATATTGATCAAGGGTTCTCAGCTGAAGGTTTTCAACATCGGATCACTCCTCCTCTGCCAGCTCGTGAACCAACAACCAATTTACTTCGGATTCAACTGCACAAATTGCTCGACAAGTCAGAAGCAACTTCGCCCACGGAGAAGGAAATTCTTTCTCCCGCAAGACTCAACAGGCTGATCCTAATGTGCCTTCAACTTCTCAGTCCCAAGACAGTATTGAAGAATCTGCTGCTGATGATGACAATGAAGATCTTCCAGCCACCTCTGAATCAGAAACCTCTTCGGGAAGTTCTTCAGGCGATGCCTCGGAGTGAATCAGATTCACCTTCTTTTGCACTCGTGTTTTTCATCACCTTTTTGACACTAGTTGACGAAAAGGGGGAGAATTACATCGAGAGTTTCGATAGATTCGCTCTGTTGGATTTGGTATCCTTGTTTATTCGCTCTGTTTTTGAGGCTTTTGCGTTATGTATTTCTAAGACAATTTAAGCCAGTTATTGTGCTCTGATGTAAAACTTCTGTATGGGTTGTAATATTGATAGCCCCACCTACTGCACTATTCTCTCTCGAAGTATTTGTTTTGCAGGTGGAATTATTGTTAGAAGTCATAAATGATTGCACCATATTCTCGTTGAATTACCTATCATCAGTGCAAATCATTACCTCGTATGATTGAAAATCCTCCACTCACTCAAATGAATTGCAAGGACCTTCATTGTATATCAATTGACCCTGCATACATCTAAGGGGAGTATATTTCATCATTGAGTCAAGTAATGCAAGTTCAATCTTGTTTGTTCTATATTTCACTTATCTATCTTCACTTCGATGATTATCTGTTTTGTCAACAACCATCCAAAAAGGGGGAGATTGTTGGTGCAATGATAGGCCCCTTATGTTTTGGAGTTTGTTAACATAAATAGTATGGGACTTATGTGTTTTCTAGTGCACACAGAGTAATAGGTCCCTGAAGTATCGAGGAGTTTGATGCAAATGACGAAGGTAATCTCCCTGCGCAGCAGCGAAGGTTATCACCGAAGATAAAGCTAACAAGAGTGACCCCTAAAAATTGCTAAAGTTTAAGCAATTGTTTTGGTGCCTGTTCGAAGAATATGACTGCGTCCAAGCAAGAATGAAGACGAGATGAAGGCGTAGCATTTGTTTCGTTGTTCTTCTTCTTTCATTGAGTCATAGTACCACCGTACTATTAAGAGGGGTATAGCTTCGAAGCTTTGATTCTCTGATGCTAAACCCAAATCCTATGAAAGCTGTGAGAGAAATCTCTTTGTGCTCTGAGCAAATACTTGCCAGCAAGAGACTGTGATCTTCCTCGCTACGAGAGATTTGACTCGTACCAAGGAGTTAGCATTACTTGTTCCTCAAGTAATGTTACCGTTGCTCCAAAATCCGGCTGTTGCGAACGTGTCGGTTGGCCATTGGCTGGACCTCATGTCCAAAATGGTCATTTCCCATTCGGGAAGGCTACGGCTATAAATAGCCACCCCGCACCGACTTTGTCCGGTGGCTGCTCCGTTTGATTCTGAGAAGATTGTTGAGCAACCCACTCTCTGAGTGATTTGAGTTTAAAATCCACCGAGAGAAAAACCCTAGAGCCGAGGAATTAGATAGTGGTTCAGCATCACTGGAATCTAAGTTTAATACGCTCCGCCTATTACTCTTGAGAGATGCAAACTCTCTAGACAGTTTGGTGCCAATTTCTTCAGAGACCAAAAGTGATTGTGGTTCTCGAAGAAGAAGTCTGTAAAGGTTTGGAGATCGCCTTCAAGTATCTACCACGAGTGATCGGCATCGGTTGACGAATCGATTGTCAAGGAGAATGGGGTGAAGAGAGTTTATCTTCCGTGTTAAGTCACAGCCCCTCCAACCAGACGTAGTCCTTGCGCAGAAGGATGAACTGGTTGAACAAATAGCTTGTCGCCATCGAGCATCTTCGATTATGTATGTCACTCATGTTTACATTCGATGTGTTTTCATTCGTATGATTTACTTCGATGCATGTCTTAGTTTTCATTTGGTACTCTATTTTAGTTCACTACAATTTGTTTTTCATTTATTCCGCTGCTGGGTTCTGAGAGAACTAAGTTTTCCGAAGAAAATTA
>NC_057804.1:374710769-374715428 GCF_018294505.1 Triticum aestivum | reverse complement strand
TTCGTTCCTACAGCGTCCCCATATTCACGGTGGACGGAGTCGTGGAGGACGACGAACCCGACAACCGTCCTGTCTTCTCGGCATCCAACTTCTTGCTCGTCGCAAGCTTGCATTTTTTATGGTGGTCGGTGAAGGTGTGGGTGAGGAGGGGTGTGCATATAGGGTTTGCGCGAAGGAGGCTGGTCGACTTTAAAGCCGAGGAAGGCTTCTCGCCCCGCGACGACGTGAATGCGGGTAGTCGGGTGGCCGAGCAATAGGTGTGAATGCGCGGATGTCTTTAATCCCAAAGGCCGGATAGGGCTTTCTAGTGGGTCAGAGTGTCGGAGTTCGGTGTGGCGGACGTTTTGACCGCCCGAGAGCTCCCATCGATTTAAGGTCGGGCTGCGGATTTCGAACGTCTAGACCAGTCCGGACCAATTTAGTGACATGCGTTGAAGGCCTAAGAATATTTGAACCATCAGTTTTGAACATTTGCGGGCGGTTGGGCATCCGTGTTGGGGATGCCCTTAGCCTTTAGGTTGGCAACTCTGAATGGCGTCCAGATCATTACATTATCGTTCATAACCAAACTAGCGAATGTCAACCGCCCGCAAATGTCACGAAAAAAAACTAGCGAATGTCACGAAAATTAACAACAGGAAAATGTGCCTTCAATTCGAGTGTATGATTTACGTTCTACTATGCTTGTTTTGCCACATATCGGCCGTTGTTTACACGGCCTATGAATTAGTCGATCAGACAGGCAGGCCAGCGAGCACACCGGTGGCCGGCCGCCGGCGACCCGTGTGTTTTCACGGGACGAAGTACATGGGGTTTGGTATCTTGAACACGCGGTCGCCGACGTTGTCGCCCTGCAGGTCGCTCCACTGATCCCCGACGTTGCCGCGGATCCTGTAGCCCTCGTCCACCAGCTGCTTCCTCATCGCCGACTTGAACAGCGACGAGCTCTGCCCTCGGTACTCGGGAGTTCTGCAAACACATTTCGATCATGTTCTATGCTACTCCTACTAGAAATCAACCTTGCCTCTCTCTGAAGTCTGAATTATTACCAACAAATTAACAATAGTAACGTGTGTTTAAGGTTCACACTCTCGGGAACCAAGCAAGTCAACAAGAGGGGTGTTGGTACTGTACCTCATCATGAGCCTCTCGTACCCTGAGAACCCCTCCGACTCCAGATTCTGGGACGTGCAGGAGCCCAGAGTCTGCTCGTCCCTCCCGGAGACAAGGAAGACCTTGAATCCCTTGTCCTGCAACGCCGCGAACAGCCCAAGGACCGGCGGTATGCCCGGGCAGGCCCCTTGGCTAGCCCACTTCTTGAAGGCCATGGGATCGTACGCCCTGAAACACACACACACGCCATATGCATTATTCGCTGGCTGCACTTGCACGGAATGAAACGGCCGGGCCGGAGACGCGCGTACCCGAAGCGCTTGGCCTGGTAGTAGAGCAGGTTGGAGAGGCAGGTGTCGTCGATGTCGAAGATCCAGGCGTCGAGGCCGTCGGCGGCGGCGGCGGCGATCTGGTCGACGTAGGCGGACACCTGCTCCATGACGCTGTCCAGGTCCCTGCCGTACTGGCCCCGGGTCATGTAGGCCTTGACGTAGCCGACGCAGGGCGCCGGCACCGTGCGCCAGCCCCTCGCGTTGTTGGCCTCCACCATGACGCGCCAGCTGAGGCAGCCGGCGTCGTCGTGCGTCGCGGAGCTCGGCCAGGCGCAACTGGCGAAGCCGCCGCCAAGGGAGAGGAGGTGCGTGATCACCACCCACAGAGCAAGCGCCTGGGAGGAACCCATCAATGCCGCGCGCGCGGGATTACCAAACAAACGTGGGCTGGACAAAACACTCGAAGTAATGAGTTGGTACGTACGAGTACTACGTAGGAGAAACACACCACATATGAGTCGTGAAAAGAGACTCTTTCCAGGTCACGATCATGTTCTGTTTCCAAACAAAAAGGGAAGGAAGGAGTAAAGAAGATCGTAATCTAACCTGGATCGACGCGCCAATGATGCTCGCGGCAGGCAGACGGGTCGATCGAGACTTGTGTCTGACTTGTGAGTAGCAGCAGCTGGCGTACGTGTGGATTTTATAGGGAGGGGATCCAGGCCCGGAAGGTTCATGACGGACTCGCGGTCGGGTTGAGTCATCGTCCAGTGCAAGGAAAAGAATAGGAATGAATGATTACGCCATGGAAGATGCATGCGGCCTGCTTTGGGTTGGAGTTAGGGCGATGGTGCCCCATTTGCACCGCAGCGCCAGCGCGCTCCGGTGCGCGCCACGTCAACGCAACCGCGCCGCCACTGCTCGCTAACCAATAACGATCGTGTGTGTGATGGCGACCTCGGCAAAGCTGGCTGGCTGGCTGCTCTTTGTTTTTCGATCCAGGCTCACTCATGGTGCTGGTCAACAAGCGCTGACAAAGCAAACGTTGGGTTGGGAATTGCACGAGTGGAAGGACATTGACCACCAGATGGGAAAGTCCCTCCTACTAACGCCACACACAACATGTATGCCCTTTTTGCCGGTGCCGGCCATGTATACCGGACCCAGCCCCACGCCGCACATGACAACAAAGTCCACTGGGGATGAGGGAGGGATCTATGAATCATAGAGCATTAGATTATCTCTAGCAGATTCGGCCTATTGGTATTCTTCATATAGTTTTGCTAAAGCACATCTAAGATGTGAAGCTTTTTGGTACCTTTTCGCCTCGTGCTGGGTCCAGTTCGACGCCCCCCGTGTTGCCGGATTACGAGAATGAGGCCTCCACCGAGGTTGTATCTCCAGTGCTGAAGATCATGCGTGAGCTGCAGCTGTTGTGTGGGAGACCTATTTCGCCTCAGTCGATGGAGCAGCTAAAGCTGGGCTCTCTCCAGGCTTCGGAGCTGGCCCTGGTGCCCTTACCATCCCCCGTGGAGCCTTGTCGGGCGTCAGCTTGCCTGCCTCTTGGCCTCGTGGAGCACGGAGTTTTTGATGCTGTTGGTCCCACAAGTGATGTGGTTGTTGTGTCCAAAGCGTCGACGGTTGTGCCCGGGGCTCTCCTCGCCAAAGAGATTTGTGATTTCTTAGTAGCTTTGGAGGCTGCTGACCCTGGATCCAAGAAGACGATTGGTTGTCTTCTGAAGGAGAAGGCCATCAGGGATAAGAAGAGAGGTGGTGCTAGCTCGTGACCCAGCATCTTGAAGAGAGTTCAGATAAATGTAGAAGCAAGAAGAGTGACGCTATAACAAAGGTGTCCGCAGTTGCTTATGATGATGGCTATTTTGTGGGGGCAATTCGGTGTAGTTGCGTCTCATATGTCGGCATTTGGTAGGGTCAGCGTGTTGGGGGTGTTTTCATGTTTGCTCTTGTGGTTTTGTGGCCTCATGATTTGGGAGTAGTCCGCTTGCATTATGGGGTTGTGGCTTGGTTGCCTTCCGTCATCAAGTTGTAAAGGTTTTTGCTTGGTTTTCCGCAATTAACTGGGCAACTCTCTTCTTCTTAAATAATGAATGAGGCAAAGCTTTTGCCTTCATTTCAAAAAAAATGTATTGCACATCTATCTAAATCCTATATCGTTGATCTTATGCGAAGATTCGTGGATTTTTTTTCCCTTTTTATGCTTGATTGAGTCATTTAGATGTGCAATAACTAGGGCACATCTAGATGTGCCCTAAACACACCCTCTTCTTCGTATTTATACAGAGTATGTTCCATATGTATTATGGAGGTTGTCGAGGGAGGGTGCCATGTCGAGTTCTCCACAAGAAAATTTCAACTTTTGTTGGGCACAACAATTGCCAAATTTCGTTCCAAATAGAATTAGTAGAATAGCACCATTTATGTCCCGTGTCAAAGGCGTTCACCAAATTTATAATTTCGTTCCGCATAGTATGTGGATCTTACAGAGAAGGTGCCACTCTTTGTAAGGTTTCAAGCAATGAAATCTGACATATCATATGTTGGAAGCGGGATAGCAATTACTTTGTTGTGCATCCACTGGCCAGAAACTTGCCTAACCAAGTCTTCACCCCAGTTGCATGTAGCTGGATCAGTAATATCACCGACCTTCAACAAAATTTGACCTCGCCTTGGTGTAATTATTTTCCTATCATTATTGTTGGTATCCATGCATCCTCCCATATATTAATATTCTGTCCATCCCCAGCTCTCCAGATATAACTGTGACGTAGCACATTTACTCCAGCCATGTTACCCTGCCACGCAAAGGACAGCCCCTTCTTGAGCTTCGCCTCTAACAGGTTGCCATCCAAATAATATTTCTCATGAATAATACGAACACATAGGGACTCTGGGTTCTCAACGAGCCTCATTGCTTGCTTTTCCAACATTGCTAAGATGAAACCGTGGATATCAAGAAAACTCATCCCTCCTTTACTCTTTGGCGCACCCATTTTCACCGCGCCATTCAATCCATATTTTCTGGTTGTTCTTGTCACCCTAGTCACCCTACTGTCCATGAATAATTGTTGAGATCGGAGATCAGCAAGCTCTCCTAGATCGTTCGTCCAGGTGTTAAAACACTCAAGTCACTTCACAGACATGGGCGTGATTTGCCCAAGTTCAAGCCACCGCCGAGATGTAACACCCTACTCATGCTTTGTGTATTCTTTCTTGTATATCAAGAGTGCGTAGTGAGCTCTATGTGTTCTCAATC
>NC_057804.1:374685298-374710511 GCF_018294505.1 Triticum aestivum | reverse complement strand
GGGAGCCAGTTGACCTCGCCTTCTAACCACTTGTTGTGGATATGCCATGCTCCCCATAGCTCACTGGAAAGGTATGACGCAAGGAATAGTTGGGGGCAGCAACTATCGACGATGCTCCAGGGTACACCCTATTGTGCGCTCGTCACCTGTCATCAGCAAGCAGGAACTGACAACAGAGCCATGTCATCCCCTGCGTATGGGCAAGGTCAAAAGGAGACATGTGAGTCTCGATGGATGGGACATAAGTCGATTCCAGAAAACGTGACATCGTACGTCTTCGTACCTTCCCCACGTCTCTCCACCACTGACCGAGGCAGAGACGCAGGCCACCCAACACAATCATGCCCGGGGAAATGGTGCAGAGAGCTAATTCCAGCAGATCCCTCAGTAGAGTATCCCGACGTGGTGATTAGGTTGAATGGGAAACATGAGACAAGTTTACCCAGGTCCAGGCCCTCCTTACAAGGTAAACCCTACTCCTGCTCTATGTATATTGTGATTGGGGTGTACAAAGTACATGTATAACCAAAGGATTGCATGATGATCTATCAACTAGCTTGGCCTCTTATATAAGATATCGGGGCACCTAGGGTTACGCAACCTAGCCAGCTACGTTGGTGGAGGGGGGGTCCTCCACGGCTCGTGCTTCCTTGTCTTGAATGGAAAGGCTAAAGTCTTCTTCAAGACGGAACCGACCTAGGGGGCCTTGGGCCGGCCTAATGGGGCCAATAACCAGCAAGGTGTGGCACCCCTGGGCTGTGACACGGCACAACACGAACACGAGCAAGGGTAGATTAACACTATCGTGAGGGCCTGATTCCTGAATCTAGGTAAATTTGGTCTCTTGTTTCCCCTCCGATCTATTCACTTGGCCGGGATACCCTATCAAAGGATCTGCCGGACTCTACTCCAACATTTACGTTATTTTTAACTAATAGAGATGAATAAAACAAACCATGTGTATAAAAAAACAAATCATGGCAATGTATTCTACTCCAGCAAAGTAAGAACACTTGACTACTTTCATAGAAGGAAATTTTGACTGACTTCCAAAATTATCCAGTTTTCACCCTTTTTCACACCGACTTAAATTTTTATTCAGAGTTCATCTTTGATTGCAAGTAATCATGACAAAGTCCACCACCGAGTATCATATTGATGAAGTCGAGGTCAACTTGCATGGCCAGGAAGGGAGGCGGCAGCAACTCAGAAAGATTCGGTTGTTATTGGATGCGTTAGCATTGAAAAAAAATGCAAAGAATGCGATGCAACAGGAACGGCTAAGTCAGTAGCCACTCACCATTAGTGGCTGGCGGATAAAGGATAATAGTCTAGACCATTTGCCTGGATTGCACCTAAGAAACTTTTTGCATAGTCCACCACACCCAACTAGTGAAGAAAATAGTATTCTTCCTCCGAGCAACTGTGCTTAATGCAATGGCAAGTCCAGTAGGTACCTGCTGTTAGTGGCACATGGGTCAGAGCCTACAATACCTGTCCTGAATAAACATAAGAACCTATTGCACATTTTCAATCAGTAGGAACTTGACCAGATACCAGAGAAGCATTAACTGATATTCAGAACTGTCTCCAATTGTAGAGAAAATTCGGATACAATTTTGTCGGTCGTATGCGCATGCAGGATGCTGCCCTGCATTTTTTTTTTTTTGAAACAGAGGCAAAAGCTTTGCCTCATTCATTAATTAAGAAGGAAACGGACAAGAGTTTGCAACACATTGTGAAAGAAAAGAAAAATGAAAAAATATTGCATCATGGTCATTACTCTCCCGGCATCAGAAGACCCACATTTTTTGCCCCGGTGGTGATCCAAAGTTTAGCCTCGCTCTTTATGTTGATAAATAGGATGTTGGGTGGCTTGAACTTGTTGCGGAAAATCCTCGCGTTCCTCTCATTCCATATAGTCCAGCTAACAAGCATTGTGAGGGAGGCCATAGCTTTCCTATGCACCCTCGTTGCGCTAGACATCCTTGTCCACCAATCCTTGATCGATCGTTCCCCCATCCAAGTAGTAATATCCATGGTATCCAATTGTAGCCATACTTTCAGCATTTCCCAGAGCCTCAACGTGTATCGGCACTTGTAGAAGAGGTGAGCCACAGATTCTTGCTCCCTCTTGCATAGTGGGCAAAGTCCGCAATTGTCCCAACCTCGCTTGGCCAAACGGTCGGCGGTCCAAACACGATTTTGAATTGCTAGCCAAGCAAAGAACTTGATTTTTGGTGGAGCCCAAACCTTCCAAATGGTTTTATTCATTTCTGTGCGTGCAATGTCCAAGAATTGCGCCCTATACGCCGAGGCTGTGGTGTATTCACCATTCGTTGTGTGCTTCCATGCGATGGAATCCACCCTATCCTCCTTGAGATGAACATTCCGAAGCAAGGCCCAAAGATGGATAAATTGATGGATATGCTAGAGTGAAAAGGAGGTCGAAATTTTGACTTTGTCAATCCACGCGCCCTCGAGTAAGGCTTTGCGCACCTTCCAATTTTTCCTCGTAGAGCACTCAAAGATGAGTGGAGCCACATCTTTTGGTTTCCTACCAAATAACCAATGGGAGTCCGAAAAAGGCGCAATAGCCCCATTGCCAATAGTGATGGTGGTCGAAGCATAGAAGAGGTCCATGTCGTCCTCGTCACAGGGATTTCCCATTCCCACCCACATCCGATGGGAGTCATTCCATTCATACCAAGGCCATCGTAATCTTAGTGCACGGGAAAATTTCCCAAGATGAAGCACACCAAGGCCCCCTAGATCCTTGGGGCGGCACACTGTCTCCCAATTGACCTTGCACTTGGCTCCGGTCGTCTTGTCCGTCCCAGACCAGAGGAAAGCTCTCTCGATCTTGTTGATGCTAGCAAGCGTGCCGGGCGGGATGGTGAGGGAAGTGGCGTGAAATATCACCTGCGAGGTGAGCACTGATTTGACAAGAACGCACCGACCCTTTGTGGTGATATTCCCACCTTCCCAAGAGACAAGGTTGCCTGCGACCTTGTCCTCAAGGTATTGGCAGTCAACCCTCTTGAGCTGCCACACGGAGAGAGGAAGGCCCAAGTACTTCACTGGGAAAGAGGCTCGGGAGGCCGGAAGCTCATGAAGGATCTCGTCCAAGTTCAAGCTCCCACATCTTATGGGGACGACAGAGCTTTTCTGGAAGTTTGTGCATAATCCCGTGGCCCGACCAAAGCAATCCAGGATGGTTGCAAGGTTCAAAACATCCTCCTTTAAAGGCTTGACAAAAACAGCCGCGTCGTCCGCATAAAGGGAGGTCCGGAAGCAAGTGCCACGCCCTCTGATCTTGTGAAGAATCCCGCAGCGAGTGGCCACATTAAGAACTTGTTGGAGAGGATCAATGGCAATGACAAAGAGGAGAGGAGATAGCGGATCTCCTTGTCGAAAGCCCTTCCCGTGTTTGATGGCATTGCCGGGTATCCCATTTAGAAGGATTCTCGAGGAAGATGTCTTAAGAAGAGCGGTGATCCACTCCCTAAACTTGCTTGGGAAGCCTCTCCTTTGAAGGAGGTCGAGGATGTATTCCCACCGCACAGAGTCGAACGCTTTGCATATGTCAAGCTTGAAGAGGAGGGAAGGAGTCTTGCTCTTGTGAAGCCGTCGCGCGAGATTTCGCACATACATGAAGTTATCGTGGATACTTCGTCTCTTAATGAATGCGCTTTGGGCATGCGAGACAAGGTTGTTCATGAGGGGGGCGAGTCGTAGGGCAAGCACTTTAGCAATAATCTTGGCAATGGCGTGGATGAGGCTAATGGGCCTATAGTCGGTGATTCCTTCCGCCCCATCCTTTTTGGGCAGCAAGATGACATTTGCGGAGTTTAACCAATGGAGGTTTCCCACGTGAAGATTTCCAAACAGATCGATGACACGCATGACATCAATTTTGATGATATGCCAAGATTTTTTGAAGAATGCCCCTGTAAAACCATCCGGGCCGGGGGCTTTGTCACTAGGCATTTGTTTGATGGCATTCCACACCTCTTCTGTGGTGAAAGGGTCATCAAGGCCATGAAGATCTATTTCCTCAAATTCGAGGTTCTGCCAGTTGAAGTCCATGGTTCGAGGGCCCCCTCTTCCAATGGCCTCGGTGAAGTGGTCATGAATGATTTTCTCTTTTTGCTCGTGGTTCGTAACCCAACCGTTGTTGTGTTTGAGGCGATGAATATGGTTTTTCCTCCTTCTCGCATTCACCCTAAGGTGAAAGTATTTGGTATTAGCATCTCCCGCCTTGAGATTGCTTGAGCGGGCACATTGCTTCTTTCTTGTGCGCTCAAGAACCGCCAAGCTAATGACCCTTCTTTTTAATCTTGCTCTTAGGTCCATCTCCTCAGCAGATAAAGTCCGTGACTCTTGAGCAACATCGAGCCTAAGGATAACCAACAACGCAGCATGTAGGTGCAACTTGGGCTTGGAAAACAAACTTCTACTCCACTCTGCCAATCTCATGCCAACTCTCTTGAGCATGTGAAAAAGGATTTGGTAGGGCTCAGAATGGCCAGTGTGCGCAGCCCAAGCATTCTCGACAACCTCGGAGAAACCCGGGATGGAACACCAAAAGTTCTCAAATTTGAAGCTCCGAGGCCTACGAGGCCCTCGATCGTCGGCGAGGAGTAAAGGGCAGTGGTCAGAGAGCGAGGAGGAGAGCGCATGTAGCACATGGGTGTCAAACTGAATGTCCCGGTCGGCATTGCAGAAGTAGGAGTCAAGCTTGCAAAGCGTGGAGTTCACCCGCTCATTGCTCCAGGTGAATCTTCTGTTTTGAAGATGTAATTCTTTTAGCTCACACGCCTGGAGGGTGGCACGGAAGCGGTTGATGCGGCTACGATTTATGTTACGCTTGTTCTTGTCGCGCGCACGGTAGATTTGGTTGAAATCCCCCAAGGCCAGCCACATATGGCCAGCCGGTGGTTTTGGGGCAAGGAGCTCCGCAAAGAAATCATCTTTTCTGGAGTGCGCGGTAGGCCCATAGACCGTAATTATCTTGAAGCGGGGGTCGGAGTTCAGGACGGAAACGTCCGCCGAAAGGCAGAACTCCGAGGTGACAACATTGGAGATGCTGACATAACTATCGTCCCAGAGCATAAGGATCCCTCCACGGGTGCCGGTAGCCGGCCTCTGGGCAAAATGTTTCAGACGGTGGCCACCAAGATAAGATGCGGTGAAGCGATCAATATCTTCAAGTTTAGTCTCCTGGAGGCACACAATCTAGCATGTAGTTGCTGCAATTGTTTCGTGTACAGTAGTGCGTCGATTTGGACAGTTTAGTCCCCTCACGTTCCAACACAGAAAGTTGATGGATTGTTCTAACATAATTGAACAGCCTTACGCCCTTGATCACAGCGGCATAATGCCAACAAGGAAAACAAATGGCTGAAAGAACAACCATCGCCACTAGACAATAACTTGCGAACCCAAACTGGGTGCACTAATCTCCTCATGCAGGAGCCCCTAGGGTACATAAGTTGTGCTAACATAGCTACTAATTCAACACCAGCATACTAAGCCACCTGGCATTAAGTAGCAGTAGCTGCCACCTCTTCTTCATGATCAAGACCATTGGCACCTCCCTGTGCAATTATGGAATCTTCGACGGCCATGGCCTGGGCATCGTCGAGCTTGAAGAGGGCACGCAATGCAGCCAACACCGTGCCAGGGATTTCTTCCTTGAACTGCTCCTCAAGCTCAGCCAGAGCCGCCGCCGTTATATCTTGCCCATCTTTGACGATTCCTAAGCTGCGACACACCATCTTCTGTGCTTCCTTCTGAACTAGAACGATTCGCGCGCGCCCACTTGCCCGTAGCCTAGCACTGGAGCGCCGTAGCGAGAAAGTGTGACACCCCAAAAATTTGGCCTTGTTTTTTTTAAATTAAAATTTTTCTAGGAATTAAAACTTTGGATTTCTGAGCTCCATTTTTGATTTTTAAATCATTTCCTTCCCTGTTATGATGAGTTTTTCCCAAAGAGAAAACTTTTCAAATATGTTTTTGGACTTGTTTAACCTCTCAAGAAAAACTTTCCTTTTATCAGTATAACTAATTAACTAAGTTAATTGCTTGATCTTTACCTTCTTGAAAATAGTTTTTCAAGGTTATATGGCCATATTTGAACTACAACCATTTGATAGATTCAATTAAAATTTCCACAAAAATTTGGAGATGTCATGTGATGTTTTTAAATCACTTTTATGCAAAAATATATTTCATTCATGAAATATTTTGAGCCCTACACTCAGTTTTTCTTCTCTGGTCCAGAGTGCATTTTGCACTACAACCCTTTTATATATTTCTTTAAAACTTCTACCAAAATTAGGGGAGGTCGGTAGGAGCATATTATTCCATTTTGTGCAAAAATCCAGGGTTGTTCTTTGAAAATATTGAGTGAATCAACCTCATTTCCATTCTGGACCAACTTGATGATTTGTACAGCAACCACCATTTTAATTGCTCCTATATCCATGATTACTTTTTCTACTGGTAGTCCCCCTTGCCAAACCCTTAAGTCCAGGAGCATGCACCCATTGGATTAATTTTGGTTCATGAAATAATGCCATTTATTTCCTGTCCAGAATTGAAATTCTGCTAGACTTGCACTAACAAGTTTGTGCATTTCACCAACTAACATCACCACCCTCTCTTTCATCCACAGAGACACTGATTTGGAGATTTTGGCCACTCCAAGAAATGCCTAAGTGCCCTTAGCATTTTGTCAAACACCATATGGGCATGATCTGTTTTGGCATGAATTTTTGGTTTGCACTGTGAACCTGATCTCCTGACCAAACCAGCTTGTCTACTGATCCCCTTGCAAGCCATAGCCTAGAACTGCTAATCCTCAGACGCCCAACTGTGGCATTTCTTTTAAAGCCCTTTATGTGGTGTCGCTAAGACGCCCGACTGTGGCATTGCTTGCTATTTGTTTCATAAATTTTTATACTACCATGTTATTGCAAGTTTATAAATAACTTGCTTGCACGCATCTGAGTTTCATTGTGACTGACGTCATGAGCTTATAATATTTTTAGCACATCATGGTTATATTATACCTGTGTTCATAATGTTTGCGAGTACATTCAAAGTACTCACTGGCTTGTCCCTGGCTATTGTCTTGGCCAGATTTTCTTGCACGGAGAGAAGCGACGCGATGCCAGCCCGGAACCCACTCAATGGAGATAGCAGCCTCGCGAAGATAGGAATTAACCTGGTCAGCTGTTCCCGTGGGAAATGGAGTCCCATAGACACTGATGTTTCACAACCCGCTTCCGCCATCAACCACTAGAAACCATTTGTTGTACTCACTGGCCAGAATGGTCTTGTACTACATATTTTGTATTTTTCTTGGAATTTCTGTATCAAGTTGGAGCCTCATCAGCTAACAGTAATCCTGGGGCTGATGAGCACGACGGTCTTTTCTAGAAATTTATTACCCGAAAAACCGGTCATGACAGACTTGGTATCAGAGCCAGGCTGACCATTAGCTAATCCTATCTTAGCCAGGTCAATAAACTTAGGCAAACCAACCCACTAGACCTTAGCCAAACCCCAGCCAAGCTTCTCGTGCAAGATAGCCACACAGTGACCCAACACCTTTTTGGCAGTCGGTGCCCAACCTATTAACCTAACCTGTCACTCATGCGCCAGTGACTGGCCCCTAAATAGTCCTTTCTCGCAAGCGTGCGAAGGAAGACTCCGTCCCCTTTTTCTTATAAAAAGGGCACGCTAGCCTCAACCCAGCACAGCACAGCCGCTACCCCAAACCGAGCCACAACGCCTGGACCTATAGTGCACAACGAAACCACAGCAACCAACCTTGGAGGTTTTGTGACCATCTTCGCAAACCTCACCCGTCGTGCCTACGCGTTAGAGGAGCCACCAGAATATGTTGTGTATCAAGGACCCATGAGCGGTGAAGACCGCCAATTCTGGGCCACTGTGCACATTTACGGTAGGAGTCTAGCACCCGAGCGCCCCTACCGGTTCACCGGAAGAACAACTTCCTTTGAGCCACAAGCCATCCAGCTAGCCGCTCGAGAGGCTATAGTTCATCTCAGGCACTTGTCGCCCAGAGTTAACTGTCGCTCGTTCCACTACTACCCCAGACGTGAAGGGTATGGTAGACCACCCCAAGTTGCCAACGGAGATCACGAGACGGACCCCGCATTGTTGCACCTAGTGCGCTATGTAAGTGCACTAGAGGCACTGTTCGACCAGATCACCATTGATCTAATCGCAGCTCGTGGAGAGCTGGTTCGTCGAGCCCCGGCGAGAGGAGAAAACGAGCCCAACGCCGACAACTCAGTCGTGCTGTTTGGACAACCGATCGAGACCCCAAGATCTGCCCCAGCCATCGGCCAAGGTGCTGCGATAACCCCAGAGGTGCTTCGTCGCATTTTGGGAGCACACTCCAACGGAGTTGTGGCCAACAATCCCCGCGATGGTCATCATCACTACCCCGACCCTGTAGTTCCCCCGCCATCTCCGACTAATCCCGGCAGTGAGACACGTGGAGAAGCCTCGACATCCACCAGGCACGCCCGTTTAGACATGAACGAGGTAGACTAAGCCGTATGAGTAGCACCAAGTTTCAATGTATCCTCGCTTTGTAATCATGCGACCGCGTATTTTAACGCAGCCTGTCTTTGTGCCTCTGCTTTAATAGTAGCCTTGCATTTTCGGTCAGCGCATAGCTGCATATTTTCCGGGCACGACTACCAAAACCAACCCAACGACAACCACAGTAACACGTCTCTTTATGAGATATGTGTATCTCTGACACTGACCTGACCTTTGGAGCTAAGCTGGCAAATTTATTACCTTTCACCACGGTAAAACGACCCGGCTCCATTGCTATATAAAGACCACCTTGTGACCTTACCCAACAACCCTCACCTTGTGCACCACACTCACACTTTTTCCTGTCATGCCGAGCCCCAGCATTCATCTGAGAACCCCAGATGCAACCCCAGGTAGCTTTGTCAAAATATTGTGGGATTTTACCCGCAGTACCATGGGTTCTACCCAGCCACCTCAGTACGAGCTGTTCAAATCGAGGATCACCCCATCCACCTCGGAATATTGGGCAGCAGTACACATTCCTCCTGTAGACCCCAACCAAGATCCAATAGAAGTTTCCTTCATGGGGAAATCTATGCCAACCCCACACCTGGCCATAGAAGTTGCTGCAAAAGAAGCGATTGCTCGTCTTCGATCCGCAGTACCCTATGCCCGCGAACGAGGATATTATTACTTTCCGAGTCATGCAGCACCCGGAGAAGTAACATCTTTTCCCGGTGGACGTATTGAGAGAGACCCAGTTCTGGCCAACCTTATCCAGTACATCATTGCTCAAGAGCATTTGAACCAGCGAGTGATGGATTATCTCCAGAGCCTCGCAGATTTAAATCCTCAGATTGCCATCGGCAGACCACTGAGACCCGACCCGGAGAGACGCATACATCGACTGGTCAATCCACTTCCTCCGATAGAAGAGGAGTGTATCCCTTTACCAGAGACATTTTATCAGGACCCCACCCAGTTACCATTTTCATTTTAGACGTCGCTATTGTATTTGTTCCTTGCAACATTTATTTATGTGTGTGACTTATGCGTGATACCCTGAGTTTGTACGACGAGTCAATTATTTGGCTTCTACTAATGTGTGTAGTTTTTGTTGTGGATTATGCTCCTAAAAATTAACTGTTTTTCCCTCGCAAAATCCTGGAGTGAGACTTCTTTTTCCTGAATTGCTACACCTGCCACTTCACGACGTGGATTAATTAATTTCACACAGCACCACGGCAGCAGTCTCACAACCGCTCGAATGCATATGGAACTTTTGTTTTTCACAACGGCTCTTAGCAAATCTCGAGGACGAGATTTTTCTTAAGGGGGATAGTATTGTGACACCCCAAAAATTTGGCCTTGTTTTTTTTAAATTAAAATTTTTCTAGGAATTAAAACTTTGGATTTCTGAGCTCCATTTTTGATTTTTAAATCATTTCCTTCCCTGTTATGATGAGTTTTTCCCAAAGAGAAAACTTTTCAAATATGTTTTTGGACTTGTTTAACCTCTCAAGAAAAACTTTCCTTTTATCAGTATAACTAATTAACTAAGTTAATTGCTTGATCTTTACCTTCCTGAAAATAGTTTTTCAAGGTTATATGGCCATATTTGAACTACAACCATTTGATAGATTCAATTAAAATTTCCACAAAAATTTGGAGATGTCATGTGATGTTTTTAAATCACTTTTATGCAAAAATATATTTCATTCATGAAATATTTTGAGCCCTACACTCAGTTTTTCTTCTCTGGTCCAGAGTGCATTTTGCACTACAACCCTTTTATATATTTCTTTAAAACTTCTACCAAAATTAGGGGAGGTCGGTAGGAGCATATTATTCCATTTTGTGCAAAAATCCAGGGTTGTTCTTTGAAAATATTGAGTGAATCAACCTCATTTCCATTCTGGACCAACTTGATGATTTGTACAGCAACCACCATTTTAATTGCTCCTATATCCATGATTACTTTTTCTACTGGTAGTCCCCCTTGCCAAACCCTTAAGTCCAGGAGCATGCACCCATTGGATTAATTTTGGTTCATGAAATAATGCCATTTATTTCCTGTCCAGAATTGAAATTCTGCTAGACTTGCACTAACAAGTTTGTGCATTTCACCAACTAACATCACCACCCTCTCTTTCATCCACAGAGACACTGATTTGGAGATTTTGGCCACTCCAAGAAATGCCTAAGTGCCCTTAGCATTTTGTCAAACACCATATGGGCATGATCTGTTTTGGCATGAATTTTTGGTTTGCACTGTGAACCTGATCTCCTGACCAAACCAGCTTGTCTACTGATCCCCTTGCAAGCCATAGCCTAGAACTGCTAATCCTCAGCTCCAACCAAGCCATCTAGCAGGCCAGGGCATTTCGCCGAACAGATGGTCGGCGTGCTCTGGGCACGCCCAGAGCGCGCATATTGCAGCCGCGCACACGAGCCGACACGCTGGCCCCCACGGTTTTGGCTCGCTCTGCAGCACCTCGCCACGCGCTACCCTTCTCACCGCAACGCGCCAAGCAGCCCCCGCCACGCCCGGCAGGCCAAGAGCTAGCCGCCGCCGCCGCCGATAGCCCCTGCTCCATTCAGCGCCGCCCAAGCCACCCCGGCTCGCCACCTGGCCCCGGCACAGCCCGAGCTCATCCACACGGGTGTCCGCTAGCGTTCGTCGCCGCCACGTCGCCCTAGCTACAGAGAGACGGTTCGCCGGAGAGCTTATCCCCACCGCCGCGGAACCGACCTTGGCGCGCTATAAATGGACCCCCCGAGCTTCCCCGAGCACGCAGGCGACCTTATGCTACCCCCATGGCGCTCCCCTGCCTCGCATTCGACCCGGGGAGGCCTCCTTCCTCATCTCCGGCAACTCCGGCCGCCGCCACCGCCCCGGCCAATCCGGCACCTCCAGTACCTCCCCCTCTCCGTTCTCTTCGCCAGGAACTTCCTCATCCTCCCATGAACCTTTCCCACTACTTGATTTTGATCGGGAACCATCGCCGCCACAATGTCACTTCGCCACCGAAGCTTTCCTCCGCCGCGGAGCTCGCCGCCGGCAGCTCCCTCCACCTCCAGCTACCCTGCGACCACCGGGAGGACCGCACTGGAGTGGCGGATCCATCCCCGCCCTCAGGGCCCCGCGAGGAGCCGCCAGTCGCCGGCGACAATCGCCGGAGCTCCGCCTCCGCTCGGGACAGAGGAAGGAGAGGGAAAGAGACTAGTCAAACATGACTAGTGGGCCCCCTGGACCCACTGTCAGCGACCCCGTGCCTGTCCACGTGGGATTAAGTGAAGACGTAATCCGCCTAGTACGTTTTCCCCGCTCCGAAAGCGTATTCCCCTCCGAAACGTTTGCTTTTCTGTTTTAATTTAAATAACAGATTTGACCAGAGCTTTGACTGGCTATAACTTTTTAAATATAACTCCAAATGAATTAATTCTTTTTCCTACATCTCTAAAATATTGTCTAGTTTATTTTAAGATTTATTTGAATATTTTCCAAACAACTTTTTTGTACTGTTTTTGAAATAGGTGTTATTTGCATATTATTGAAAATAGGATTTTTGGGAGAGAAAGAAGCTTTCAAAAAATTTGGAGAGCACCCCCCCCCCCCACCTCTCCACACCATGAAGGCAAGCATTCTGAACCCTGGCATAATGTTTTTGGTGTGTTATTTGACACGTTTATAACACCACCTTACTTCGGAGGACTTGTTATTTCATGTGACATGATCATTTGCATGGAAGCATATCAGTGATTTCCTTGCTGTTGGAAATGAATATTATTGTGATGGTAATCCTCCTCATGTGCCTTGCATGCATGCCGGAAAGGAATCCGGGAAAGCCTCGGCCTTGGGTAGGCGTGAGCTTGTCGCCGGTCCCCGTCGGGACGGTTATGTCCGGTATGGCATGGTAAGGTACATTGAGTGGTGATTTCTTCGGTTGAAATATATTTGTTATACATGTCATGCAGGGAACTCATAAGCCTCCTGAGTCGGCCATAGATCGAGTCTTGTTCCGGTAACCCCCATACTTGTTTTCGTACTGCCACTGGTCCCTACCGTAGGTGGGGTATGGTTCAGTAAGTTGTTAACCCTTGTCTTGGCACACACCGTACAGAGAGGCCATGGTGGAAGATACCGGTTGTAGCCGGTAGGCATGCCACCTGGTCCGGGGGCATGGGTGTATCCGGTTGTGACCGAGAGGGGGGCACCCCTTAGAGCGCGCGATAGAAATTTGATCCCATGCTACGCGAGGTTGTAGCCTCCCCACTTAGAGTTTTGCTTAACAGGTGTCATGGGTGATTCCAGACACGAGTGAAAGCTGGTGTGTGCAAGTCAGGTGTGTTTCAATTAAAAGACCGTAGACGGAATTAGTCCGATGGACTAAAGGAATCCGTTACTCGTGGGTAAAGAGTACACTCTCTGCAGAGATATTAAACCTATTCAAATAGCCGTGTCCATGGTTAAGGATTACAGTCTGGGATGGGTCAGGTATCGGTCTTAGTGTCGGTCTTCGGAGGTGAAACGGTTAACCAGAAATGGAATTACTACTCGTGACTTGTGATATCTATGATTATTATTATTGTTGACTAACCCGTGATATTATTGTTATTACCGAGTATCTCTGGGATGGTTCTACCTCCGGGATGTTCATTATGATTATTTCTTTTAAAGCCCTTTATGTGGTGTCGCTCAGACGCCCGACTGTGGCATTTCTTTTAAAGCCCTTTATGTGGTGTCGCTCAGACGCCCGACTGTGGCATTTCTTTTAAAGCCCTTTATGTGGTGTCGCTCAGACGCCCAACTGTGGCATTTCTTTTAAAGCCATTTATGTGGTGTCGCTAAGACGCCCGACTGTGGCATTGCTTGCTATTTGTTTCATAAATTTTTATACTACCATGTTATTGCATTTTTATAAATAACTTGCTTGCACGCATCTGAGTTTCATTGTGACTGACGTCATGAGCTTATAATATTTTTAGCACATCATGGTTATATTATACCTGTGTTCATAATGTTTGCGAGTACATTCAAAGTACTCACTGGCTTGTCCCTGGCTATTGTCTTGGCCAGATTTTCTTGCACGGAGAGGAGCGACGCGATGCCAGCCCCGGAACCCACTCAATGAAGATAGCAGCCTCGCGAAGATAGGAATTAACCTGGTCAGCTGTTCCCGTGGGAAATGGAGTCCCATAGACACTGATGTTTCACAATCCGCTTCCGCCATCAACCACTAGAAACCATTTGTTGTACTCACTGGCCAGAATGGTCTTGTACTACATATTTTGTATTTTGCTTGGAATTTCTGTATCAAGTTGGAGCCTCATCAGCTAACAGTAATCCTGGGGCTGATGAGCACGACGGTCTTTTCTGGAAATTTATTACCCGGAAAACCGGTCGTGACAGAAAGCAGCCCCTTCCTGGTCAATGGACATCCCAGCCATGGTCTTTCTACGTCGTCCTGGTTGTTTCCCTTGCAGTGTTGGAGGGGAGCCCAAGATGGCCTCCTGACGCGGCTGAAACAGGGTGTCAAACCCAGCCGGCAGTTCCTGCTCTTCATGAACCATCACCTGACTTGTAGGGGTGACATGCAGAGTAGGTGCTGGACCAGGAGTCTGGGGCGGCGTAGCGGAGACAGCGACCGTCTCGGTAGTAGGGGAACAAACATCATCAGTCGCTGTACTGCAAGGTGTGCGGCAAGCATCGGTAATGAAGGGCGGCGTCTGTGGGGCAGAGCTCGTCACCGGAGAAGCTTCAAATCCTGGGGGCCGTGATGCAGATGAAGACGGCGAGGGGAGCATAGTCCTGGACGGAGATTGACGATCGACGGTGGCATCCACAAATTGGCGGATGGCCCTGATATCCACGACGTTGGCGCCGATCGCGGACGCAAGGGCCTCTGCCACGGCCTTGCAAGAGGCATCTGACTGCGCCCCGGCAAGCCAAACTGTCGCCACATGACCAGAGCTGGTTGGTGTTTGGTGCAGCATATCCGTAGCAGCAAGACCTTCCCTCCGCAGGACAGCACCTCCGAGTTGAGGCCATGCTGACGAGGTGGGCATTTCAGCTTGCGGAGGAGCAGGCCAACCATGAGTCGGTGGCCGGGGAGCCACAGGGGGAGCTGTAGCAGGCCGCCGCAGGATCTTCAGGGAGCCGAGCGGGCGCCACGCATTGGTACATCCGCGAGCACGGTGGCCGGGCTGGAGGCAGCGAGAGCACCTGAAGGGATCCCGGCAAACCAAAGCACGGTGACCCGGGGCGAGGCAGCAGCAGCATCTCCCGTGCAGCCAGGCAGGAAGGGGGGCGTCAAGCAGAGGCCGGTGCAGGAGGAGGCGGGAGGCGCGGGCCACGCCGGGAGCACACGAGCTGCCATCCCTCGCCAGACGCATCTGCGTCACGCCCCGCATCCGCTGGAGAGCCGCTGCAGGAAGAGGACGAGGCGCCGAGGAGTTGAGGCGACGGGACGATGATGATGGATGCGACCCGCGGCTGGACGCCCTGGAGCTCCGGCGGCGTCTCCGGCACCATCTCCACCGGCGCATTGCGCAGGGACCGGTCATGGGACGACGGCGACCGGATCGGCGACCTAGATCTGGCATCAACATGCACCGGCAACGACGACGCACCTGCAGGGACCACCTGCGGGATGAAGTCCAGCGGCAAGCGAGCCGGAGGGGGCGGCAGCAGGCAAGGACCCGGGGTGATGGTGGCCGGCGTGGCCACGGTGGCCGGCGCCGGGAGGGGATCGTGGAGGGGCTGGGCTGGGGATGGGTCACGAGACATCCTGTTTTTGTCAATGTCCAAAGTTACAACAGTTCAGAAACAAGAAGATAAGTGCAGAGTCAGAGAACAGCAGTACGTATCGCCCTGCATGTATAAATGTATTAATATTGGAATCCAACAAATCTTACAGGACAAGAAAGAGAAATATGGCCGAGGGCAATTCAGAACTCCAGTGCTCCACCTCCAAAAGGATATGCCTGGCCAAATGGGCACTAGCTCTACAATTTCACATAAGTTAGCATGTTTTACTTCCAGGCTCCATGCCAGTTTCACCGGGCATAAGAATATATAGAACCCAACTAGTCACCAGTTTGTTCAGACATATAGACTAGTGGCTGGGAATTCAAGCATTTGACCTGTAAAGGAGCATCTAAAATCAGCCAAATCCATAAGAAGCTGGTCCATCTTTGCAGAACCAATATAGATAGTTCTTTCATCATTCTTCACCATGAAGATGCATGGGTCCTCATGCCACCATAAGAGCAAACAATGTCTCTCTCAAAAAAGAATTAGGAAAAAGAAGAGTGAACCAAAGAAGAACCTTATTCATGCTATACAAAATAAGCAATTGATTTGTAGCCACCCTCGTTGATGTGGCTGGCTAGAGAGCTGTCACCTGTCTTCACTATCTTGCCACTTTCCTGTAAGTTACCAATCAGAAGCATTATCAGTGACAGCACATGCCCTTTATTGAAGAATTTAAAATCGTTGAAATACTCACAACACTGTTCCTACATTCTACTCCCTCCGTCCGAAAATACTTGTCCTCAAAATGGTTGTATTTAGACTTATTTTAATTATAGATACATTCATTTTATCCATTTCGAGGACAAGTATTTCCGGACGGAGGGAGTACAAGATTAGGACGGAAAAAGAAGAAAGATTGACAAAGGTGCAAGTGATATTTTGATTATCAGCAAGTGCTGCCATGGGGTTGAATGCTAGATTGAGAAACAGTTACTTTCAAATGTGTACAACCTGGTGAGACCATAGGTCTTCACCACCTGATTAAATAACACTACACATAAAAAGTTAGGCCACACAAGTTCAGTCACCTCTTTGGCAGTACTCTAAAGATGCACAAAACAGAAAATGAACAGCCAATTCTGGGTCCAAATGAATCTTTCTTGAAACAAAATAGAGGAATGCTTAAGGCTCAGTCTGCAGTTACTGAACTGTGTTGTGTTAAACTTATTTTATAATCTGCTGTGGGAAAACAGCCATGAAAGCGGGCAAGAGTTGGTTACCAAACAGAAAAGTACCAATTCTGGGGCCAAATGAAATCTTCTTGAAACAAGATAGAGGAATGCTAAGGCTTAGTTTGCGGTTGTTGAACAATTTTCTGCTTAACTTACTTTATAATCTGCTGTGGGAAACAGCCACGAAAGCAGGCAAAATTTTGTCACCCAGACAGAAAAAATAGGCAAAAGCTGGTTGGAAAATCTGGACAATCATAATCCACCTCAATGCCAAACACAGCCTAAATAGATACCTAAACTCTACAAAACAAGTATGCTTGTGAGCTTACCATGATGTGAACATAGCTAGGCTTAATAAGATCCAAAAGACGTTGGTAATGTGTAATCATCAGGACGGAGTTTTGGGGAGTCAAGAGCCCATTCACTGCATGAGCTACATCTTCAAGTGCATCAACATCTAATCCAGAATCGATTTCATCGAGGAGGGCTAAATCAGCCCCAAGGACCTAATTCACAAACTATGAATCAGAAGTGGAAATTTATTGATGTAGATAAATAAAGATTTCTGATAAAAATGTTCAACAAGCATTCTCTGTGTCAAAGAAGGTATGCTTTAGACCTATGCAATAAAATTTGCTGATAATGTTTTGTAACAAACATATACCTAACAAGTCTCAACAAAACAAGGAGATTGGCATGCTGCATAGAATAATGAATATATAATACAAAATTAAAACAATAAAGTGTACACGAAGATGGTCATCATTTAAGGAAAGAAATGCCTAATGAATCTCAAATGCATACACACCACTGATAGGTCTCGGCATCAGATTAAGCTTCATACAGAACATGTTCAGAGCTGAAAATGTATGGAGACACAAAAAGGCTGGCAAAGAAATCTAGAATGAATTCATTGGATAGGGGAATAAATGGAAGAGTTTAACTCAATGGTTCGTTGCAGCAAAGAAGAGACTGCAGGTAAGCCAACAGATTTATTTTCTGAAGATCCTCAAAAATTAACTCCATACAGCTTTGAGATATTATGCATGTATATGGTTTAATTTGTAGCAATATGGTCATCCTTGGATACCAAGTATTTGTGGAACTATGAACTGGTATTATGATGGTATAACATCCCATATTGGCATTATAATCAGTCCAGCAAATCAAACAGGAACTGCTATTCATGATCCTCTTATCAGATGGACTGGTTGAACTCTCTAATTTGCATATGTGAAACAAGGCATCTAATCTTTCGAAGTTCATTTGGTCTGGTTTAGCATTTGGTGAACTAAAAAACTTGCTAGTTCAGATTTTATTAACTGTCAGCAACTACTTGGTCTAACAGTTACATTTTTCAACAACATACTGTATTGAATATCGCAATCTCAAATACTTCTATTTTTGTTAATCTGCGAAAAAATTGATACATGAAACCTGCAATATCTAATAGGTGATACAATGGTAGCACATAAGTGATGTAACAGCCAAATTAGGGTGTCTGATAGCCCATAGTAATCTTACAGAAAGTTGCAGTATCTCATTGCGCTTTCTTTCTCCACCACTAAATCCTTCGTTTACATTACGATCAAGGATCTTTGGCTCCATCTTTAAGGCCTCGACTTTTTGTGATACAACAGAATAGAACTGCATGATAAGGCAAAATATATGTCAGTTTGTACTTATCATAGAAACTAGTTAGCAACATACAACACCATATTATTCTCTAGTACGCTAAGTATAAAAAGATTGATGGCTATACAATAACATAATTGTCAAACCTCAAGAGGTCCCAAAGCTGGGAGACCGTCCTTCTCTCTGCGAGCATTTATTGCCATGAGCAGAAAATCATAATTGCTCACTCCAGGAATTTCAATAGGCGCTTGGAAGCTCATAAAGAGGCCTGCAAGAGATCTTTCCTCTGGCTCCATGTCAATTAAGTTCTCACCCTTGAAGAGAATGGTACCACCAGTTACCTCGTAGTGTGGATGGCCAACAAGAACCTGTAAAAAACAGACAGAACACTCAACTGAATGTCTAGATATGAGAGCCAGGAACAAGGTCAAATCAGGTCACCTTGGAGATGCAAACAAGGCAAGGGGTTGAATTAAATTGCACAATTATGGTGGCTGAACTTCCCACAGAATTTGCAATGCTCGCATTACATAAGAAAGCTCGTCGAATACTTAAGGGGTTGATCTCCACAGGTCCTATAAGTTTAAGACCACAAGCTTGACTATACTTTACTGGCTGTGTTTTTTAACCGGGCCTGAACTTACAAGGGTACTTCAAAACTTCTTGTATAAGTGGTTCATCTGGTTGGTTATTTTAGCAACAAAATGAGCACCAGCATTTCCTTTAACAATTTGGAGTTCACATGATGCCAAAACAAACTTGGTTGCATGGGTTCCTTAAAGTATTTTCAAAATACAAGCTGCAAAACAAGTACTGAGCATACCATGTTCAGGGCCATTTGCATTGTTTGCCTGGAGCAGTTTGAAGGAAGCTTTGAACTGCAAACAAGTCCCTGGTTCACCCAAAAGGGGTCAAACGGATCTGCTTTACTGCAGTGTTTTTGTCTTTATGGCCTATTCTCAGCAAGATGGTCACTTAAGGGGAGTTGTTGTGACATCTTGCTGATGCTTTCTACAAATAATTTTGTCTTTGCAGCAACAGGGAACATTGCTGAAGGGAGTTAGGCTGTTAGGGGAGCAACCGATGGTGGACATGGCGGTCAGCAGAATCAAGTGATAGCCCAAGGTCCTAACAGAAAACAAGTTAACCAAAAGGAACCTTGCCACATGATAAGGTTAGAACCTTTATGCGTTCTTGCAACAGATCTTGGTAGTCTTTTGTCGCTCTCTGTAAGAATTTAAGATGATCTGTTATGCAAACTTTGTATGTCACTGTCGAAAAAAGCTCTATTATGTTCATATGTTCTAGCAGAGGTGTTACTTCAAGTGATTGGTGGATGCTGTTTTATATGGAGGGGCTCTGATTGCTCACTGTTAACTGGAATACCCGGCTCTTTCTAGCCTTAATTTCTTCTGGATTTGGTCCCCAAGAGGTTGCACGAAAATAGGCTCATGTATGCACCATACATCCAAACAAGAGACATAAAAGGCATAACTCTTGCAAGAAAATCACCTCGTCCATCATGGTTTTATACATCACTAGATGATCCATCAAATTTGGTTAAATGACCCAATTCTTCATTTCGTACTTGGCTTATGAAGGACGAGGTGGTGATGGGCTAAATCCATTTGATTCATTAAACCAAGTGACCTAGGATTGTATGGATCATTCACCATTTTAATATTTGATTCCTCAAACCAAATAACACCTAAGATTCCAATCACAGTTGCCATACTAGAGAAGGCACGTGTAACTTAAATGGCATCGAAATAGGCAAGCACACAAATTGAATACTGATTCTAATATATCCTGGAAGGGAAACCAGATTGAACTCTTGATTTTGGCCATTTCGATCCTCTTGATCTCCATTTCTCAGAGACATCTCAAACAGGCACATAAATGCACGCAGGCAACAATTTCTCAGTGGTTTTCATAGTAACAATCGAGACAAATTTGGACGCGTGAGCTGTAGGACCTAACCTTTGTGAGGGTGCTCTTGCCGGAGCCGTTCTTCCCCATGATCGCATGAACCTATTATCACACGCAGACAAACCCAACACAAGTCAACACACCAACCCTTGCAGACCCAATCAAGCACTACACCAAACGAGCCGCTAGTTCTTCCAACCCAACACGAACCTCGCCCTCGCGGATGGTGAGGTCGACGCCTTTTAGGATCTGCTGCCCAGTCTCCTTGACGGAGGCGGTAAGCCCGTGTACCTCGAGAAGGAGCTTTCCAGCGGACTCGGTCGCCGCGGCGGAGGCCACAGCCGAGCGGTGCCGTGGCCGCACGGAGATATAACCCAGCGGCGGGTGGCCGCGGAGGATGGGGCGGGATGACGAGGAGGAGAAGAGAGGGGATGAGGAGGAAACTGCGGCGACGGCGAACGGCGGCGCCATGGGAAGGTCAGGGGCGAGGCAGCAGGTGCGCGCCTCAAGATGCTTCTTTCGCGGCGGCTTCGGATGACGACGGGGTCAGTAGTGGGCCAGCGGCGTCGTATTTGCCGTCCTCTTTGGGCCTCTTTGGGCCGGCCTGTTCACACCCTAACAACTCCACGGTACAAACCCGAACTAGGTCGAAATCTCTACTTCTCTCTCTACTACCTAAAAAAGGCGTAATGATCCGTCTCCCCTCTTACGTCGTCGCACTCGCACCCTTTCGGTTCTCTTTCGTCCGACGCACCCCGCCCCGCCGATTTCTTTTTTTATTCTCCCGTACCAAGTTCTTTTCCCGGTAATCAATCATTTCTCGTCGCCCCTCTGATGTAACCCCTTAATTACGCCGAAATCTCCGTGTACCTTTCCTGAAATATCACGCGAGACATCCTCATGTTGTCTTCAGGGCTGGCCCTGAGGGGGGGCAGGTGGGGCGGCCGCCCCGGCCCCCGAGTAGGAAGGGCCCCCCGATTGATTTGGTTTCCTATAACAGGTTGACTGATTCTCTAAAAAGAAACAAAAAATAATTGATGGATTAGCACATCGTGCAGTCTTCTCGGCTTAATACTCTTCCTTCCCGCAACAAATCAGCCTTGCCATGAATGACGACGCCCCGCCCACTCGTCTAATTGTAATTTTTGGCTGCTAGGCGCCATTAGTGGAAGAAGGTAATGCGGTTTCCAGATTCCCATCAATCTTCTCTTCAATGCAAAATTTTTCTTTCTATTCTTGTTGGATCGTTCGTTTCCTGAAGATTATCCTCGTACATCTCTCTTTCTCACACTCCAGTTTCTTGTATTGATTGGGATTAGAAACAGAAACTTGGACTTCTGTTCGTGACGTAGCAGCAAAATCTTGTGATTTCGATTTTTCTAGCCATCCAGGTACCTTGTTCCATGCCTTTCTTAGCACTTTTATTTAATTAGCAATATTCTTAATTTCTTGTATCATATGTTGCGTGCTGATTAGCAAGATTACTATTCATTTAGACGGATGCCATCCAGAAAAAAATCCATCTGATAATTCAGGAAAAACATGCATATGAGTTAATTGAGTCACACATGAGTTGTTGGCATTTTTTTCAGAGCAGATACAAGTGCTCTACGAATTCCCTGCAAATATAAAACAATATCTCTACTTCTAGGAACTCCAAGGAGTTAGCTTTAGTTGTTGAAAACTATACCAGGCGTCAAGCCTGGTAAGCTATCTAAAAAAAATAAAAAAAATAAAATAACTAGTGAAAACTATAGGAAGATAAAAAATTTAGTAGGCATGATAGTGCTACTAATTCACCTAATAATACAAATATATACAGTATAAGGGTGGATTGACAAGATCGACTTTTACTGTGAATGTTTATGACCCCAGTTTCTTAATAGTCAAGAAGACAAGGCACCATAAATTATAGTCTGCCAAATATTTATTTGCAGTTGAAATAGAAAAAAATATGCACATGTTTATGTGGCTTTAGGGCCCCTCCGTGTTGCCTCGCCCCAGGCCCCGGAAATCTCAGGACCGGCCCTGGTTGTCTTCTTCTGCTTCCATCTACCCGCTGCCCAAAAATACCAAACCCGAGCCCCGCTGCTCACTGAGATCTAACATTATGACGGCGGCGGGAAGAAATGTCTCGTCAGCAAGCCCGCTGCCACTTCATGCCCACCTACGTGATGAAGGCACATGCGGGTGGCTGAGAGATGGGAGCTCGCCATTGGGGAAGTCTCGCAGCAGCAGCTCGAGAACGTCCGGAGCAAGATGCGGAACGAGGCCGCCACTATGGGTGCTCGTGCGTCCCATAGTAGTGTTCTCCTGGATCGCACCGTCTCGCGCCTTCTTCCATCGCATTGCGGTTGCCGCCATCGTCCAACAGGTTATATCCGCTTTGCTCCATCTCCCAGGCGCGGCCTTTGTCAGCACCGGCCGTCGTTGGCCCGTTGCTATCCAACAGAATGCCCTCCACCCCGGCCCGTCCTGCCCCATCTTCATGGTCTACTTGTCATAGGCGTCTTGCAAACATAGTGCCTTTGAGACAGCTTTGCTTGCAGAGTACGTTGGAGCTGCACCGAGGAGAAGATGTCTAGCAAAAAGTATTGAAATGAGGCTAGAACACATCAATATCTCACCTAACCAGGAGAGTTGCTTGTATTTGGTTTGATTTCACTTTATCAATGTTATTATAGTAGCCGGATGCAACGGAAACTTGCCATGCATTCTAATCAATTCGAAAGTGTTGTCTTCCTCTTCTGGTGAAGTTAGCTACTGTCGTTCAATCGTTTTCTAGAGAGGCTCAAGGTCTCGCTATTGAGTTTTATTGGTAACGTGTGCAGTTTTTGGACCACCATGATCTATTTATCCTATTTGGCAGTGTCGATGGAGAGGTAAATCTATTTTCTCAGTTTTTTTGCATATTTTCCTCATCTAATTGCAGACGCTAATATATTCTTCAGGTAACTTGAAGCATCGAACAACATATAAGGTTCTTTGATGTGTACACCATGGATACGAGAGAGATTGATGGTGTATGCAACCTAGCGACTCATGGTGAGCACTAACTTTCACTAGACAAGAGTCTTTTGTAATACTTACTCTATGAAAAACTAACGACGCGTTCGGTTGGGCAAAAAAAGTGCGGCTTCTGATTACAGTGATTAGCAAAACCGCAGTCACCGTTTGTTTCGCACACGACGTATTCCGGAACAGCGGTTCCCGATACACCACTTCAGAGAATCTAAACCGCCGCCGCAGAGAGGATTAGAAAAACACGGGCCTCGGCCGCACCAACCAAACAAAGAATATATTGCGTAAAATTTATCGGAAGCAGTGCTTTCTGTTACAGCAAATCGAATGTGTTACCTGGGCCGAACCACACGCGTCGTAAGTACCCAAAACCACCTTCAGTTTGATATTCTGCTATTGTGGTTAATAATTCAATGGACATTCTTTTGCTATATGCTCTACCATATTTAAGCTACATTCATTGTAAAAAATTGAAAGGTGCCCATTTATTGCGGCTTGATGTTTGCCTTGACATGCTGCTGGGCCCACCGGTGCATGTTCGTTCCTCTCTATAGACAACACATCAACACTCTTCTTAATTAGTTTCCTTCGGTTCCTTTAGATAGATTTTGTATGGGTTTAAGTTTTCAATTCATAATATGGAATAACTTGCATTGGGAATGTTTTAGCATCTCTGCTACTTAAAGCGTACGATTTCATATTATAACCAACCTGAACATATCACACGTACATAGTACATACATGTGTTCTCCCGTTGCAACGCACGGGCAGTCACATAGTCGCTAATTAAGAAAGAGAAACACTCCCACCCAGTAGTCTGATCCAAAGCGAAGCATCGGACTTGTGGACTCCTGACGATCTTAGCTGAATCTCACGGTCAAGATAATCTAATTCCATCGCAATTTTCCACCAATAAATAAATAAATCATGTCGTCTAGTCCCCCGCTAATTTATCCTTGTAATTACTCCCCATCATCACTTCTTCTCTCTTTCCTGGGACGCACCTCCGCAGAGCTCGCCATTAAACCACGCCGCTTCCCGTCATCTCGGATTTGCAACGCCGGCCACTAAATCAGATCCGTTCCCATGCTCCTCTCCACCTCATTGCCTAAATCTGCGATGGTGCTCCTCCCTAATACATCTTCCTCTTCTTCGATGTGCCCCACGGCATTGTAGGTGTTCCATCCCGACCCCCCATCTCCATCTAGATTGATGCTCCGGTTGCCGGAGTAGCCATTCATCTTTCATACCCCCGACGGATAACCAGCAGTTGCATCTGTGTTTCCCCTCTTGAAAGTGTCCCTCCTCAGAAACTGAAGGTACTGTAGTGCGAAAATCGACCCGAGCCCTTCCCCGAGCCGCTCGTGTTCATTGGTCCATGTGTTCATTGTGTGCCTATTAGTGTTCAGCTGTTCATGTATGTGGTCAAATCACCTGCAAAAAATATGTATGTGGTCAGATAATTTTTTTTGTTGGGATAGCAAACATTATGTACTTCCTACAGATGTATGTAGCTTCCAGAGATCTGCCTCTCCATTTGGTAGCAATATTTGTTTTCTTTTCAGGTTCAAATTTCTATGCTTCCAAGTGACACTACTGATGCACCCAGTTCACATTTTCATGCTTATTATCATGCATCCACATTATGCTTCCAAGCAATAGTACTGATGCACCCAATATAATTTTTCATGCTTCTTACTAACCGTGCTTCCACATTATATTCCTTTTTGTTTCATTCAGCTAAAAGTTTGCTTCCACTCAAATCACTTTATCCAGATTTACTAACAAAGGAATTTTCTTATGTTTTCAGTTGGCCCGTGACAATGAAAGAGGACAAACCCCAATGGATTCTCAAGAGTCGATATGCGGCTGGAAGGTTACACGACGTTTGGGCAAACGTGGTTATTTGTTAGTTTCATATTTTCATGCTTCCAAAGACGTTGAGAATTGTTGAGATACCACTTGGCATGAGTGAAAAGCTATACCAAAAACAAAGAAGAATAGAGAATCACTGAGATAGCATCCTTTATATGCGTCCTATATATGGAGCTTCCAT